>NC_134488.1:135125054-135352554 GCF_040206685.1 Ascaphus truei
TCTTAAACCAGCAGATTTTGTTTCTATGAAGTTGTGGGGATAATCTGATTCCAGCAAGCCAACATCTGATATGCAAAGGCCCCAAAAAATAAGGCCTCAAATAATTTCCAATGGGAATATATAGTGTATTTACGTTATACATGCAGTATACCCTTCTTTATTTCGCTACTACACTCCTCTCTGCTACTCTATTTTATTTATTTGAACTCAATGTCTATGCATCAATTCTCTTATTATATTACTTTATTCACACTCCTGAATGTCTGCATTTTACATTTTCTTTCCCCTTTTTTCTGTCCCGTATAAATCTGATCCCATCTTTTCTTTCAGTTCCCAATAATAGTGGCCGACCAAATGGTCTTTTGTGCGAGTCCTGTTTTAGAAACAACACGGATGAAGAATGTTCCAGCCGAGATGTTGTGCGTTGCAGGGGGAAGGAGACGGCATGTTTGACCTATGTAGGAACAGTGGAGCGCGCAGGTAACTATGTAAAAGAATGTGTATGTACCTGATGGAGATACAATATGCAACGCATTCTACATCTAATAACTTTGAGCATATGAAACTCAGATAAGTGCATATCTGCGTATGCAGCCGTACTACAGCTCACCATTAGAGATGGCTGATTTTTTTGCCGGATTTAGATTCACCGCGGGTCGGCCGTTTCCTTTGGTCCTTTCAATCTCAAAAATGGCGATTGCGGATATATTTTTTTTAAAAAAACAACCATTCAATCTGCAAATTCCACAATCCGTGGATGGATTTTAACAATCCAATCCGTGGATTCAGCAAACCGCGCGCTCCTACCAATTGGACTTAAATATACTAGGGACATTATTACATTTAGAACCTAAGTCCGTGTAACAGAGGAGTCCTCTGGTTGCATCTTTTGATCAAAACATGATTCAAGCCGCCAACCTCGTCACGGTACCTGGAAGATCATTGGGGAAGCCTTCATCCAGCGGGGGATTGACAAGGATTGAAGATGATGATGATGACATTTATACAGCTCAACCCTGTTATAGCGCGATTCGCTTATAACACGGTTTGAGCACTGCACACCCTCACAGCACACTGCACACACTCACAGCACACTCTCATAGCACACTGCACACACTCACAGCACACTACACTCACAGCACACTGCACTCACAGCACACTGCACTCACATCACACACACAGTACACTGCACACACTCACAGCACACTGCACACACTCACAGCACACTGCACACCCTGACAGCACACTGCACACACTCACAGCACACTCTCATAGCACACTGCACACACTCACAGCACACTACACTCACAGCACACTGCACTCACAGCACACTGCACTCACATCACACACACAGTACATTGCACACACTCACAGCACACTGCACACACTCACAGCACACTGCACTCACAGCACACTGCACACATTCACAGCACACACTCACAGCACACTCCACACTCACACCCCCCTCCCACTCCCCCTCCCTACCTTTGGTGTCAGCTGATGAGATCGGAGCGGAGCTGACATCGGGAGGAGGGGGATGTCGGAGCGGAGCTGGCATCGGGAGTGGGGGGTGTCAGAGCGGAACTGGCATCGGGAGGGGGGGTGGGAGCGGAGCTGGCATCGGGGGGGGTTGCTCGGAGCGAGTCTGGTGGGGGAGTCAGAGCGGTGCTGGCGGGCTGGTGTGGGGGCGGAGCTGGCTGGGGGTGTTGATCGAACGTGGCTGGTTGGGGGGGATCGGTGTGGACTACTGGGGGAAGTGAGGCTGCTAGGGGAAGTTATGGTGGCTGCTGGGGGACGTGTAGGGCTGCCGGCCACCTCTTCCCTCCCTCCTCCCAATCGGGCGCGCGGCGGCCATTTTTAAAAAAAAATAGCGCGACCCCGGTTCTAGCGCCGTCGGATCGGGTGGCCTCTGAGGACCGCACTATAACGGGGTTGAGCTGTATATATAAAAATTGTTTCAATATTCAATAAATGGATAATTAACCGCTTGAGTGTCAGCTCAAGGAAAGCCTTGGTAGCCCTATTGAATATAAGGGGGTTCATGAAAAAATAAAACAATGAGCGCACCACCTATAAAAAGCACATGGAGTAGACTTCATTGCTTCCATTGCTAACACAAAATACTGCATTATAACACAGAATATCCCAGAGTTTCCACAGTACTGCTAACACATTATGTCCTACAATAACACACCAGTGGAAGCAATAACCTTCGCTATATATATATATATATATATATATATATATATATATATATATATATATATATACATTTCTGCAGCAGATCACATGAAAACAGTATACAATTGGGATTTATTACCATGCAGTTATTTGGTTGCCATAATTCTTAATGAATACGGTGAATACACCCAATTTTAAATGTGTCAAATTACATACCATTGTATTTGTGTTTTTTGGCACTATCAGAGTTGAATGACTAGGCCCCTACAGTATGTATCAATGCATCAGTGGTGCAATTCTGGCCCAGTTTTGCTGAGAATTCTCCTTTTGCCTTCATACATACTGTATGTCCCTTTGCCTATTGGAAGGAAGGACAAGTCCTGGAATTGCAATTAGACCACTTTGTGTTGCATTCTGTGCATGCTGTGCATGCATGAGACGTGAGCCTTGTTATCTTGTCTCTCTGCAGATCTATCTGTTGTGAGGTACGCTTTGAAGGGCTGCGTTTACAAACCGGGATGTGCGCTCGGTTTCAAAGCTTCACCTGGGATCCGTGAAATATCCCAAAAGACCTATGCCTGCCGTGATGCCACCACGTCTGATAATTACTGCAGGAAAAGACATAAATAAGAACACATTTTCACTATACAAATGCTTGGCAAGTTCTTATCCAAATGCATGTTGCAACCTGTGTGAAGTTTAGTAATATGATGCATGCACAGTACAGGGCCGATATTTAGGAGAGTTAATTCTCTTGCACCACTATTGTACAGCAACAATATCATCTATGTGACATCGCTATTCATTACCTGTATGGTTGCTGTCACCTTACTTTGCATTTAAAGGCTTGGGTTCTACGTGTCCATCCATCCCAAGGCTTAGTTCTGCCTTCTCATCAATAAAGATGGAGCTATTGCAAGCATGACACGACTGTGTTTATCATAAAAATGTGACCGTCAGCGTATTTCTGCTGAACTTAGTATGGTGTATGGGAGTGGAGATGGGCGAGCCTACGAAATCCATTTCCCTGATTCACCTGTGCTGAAGCAGGGATATCCTTACAACCTCACCATCCTTACAACCTCACCTCATCCTTACAACCTCATCCTTACAACCTCACCTCACCCTTGCCGGCCGGACTTGGCCACCCCTGCTGTAGGCTTAATGCCATGTTAAGTTAGCACTACCCTACATTTTTTTTCAAACAAGCTGGCTCTCGTTAAGTCTGTCTTACCTAAGAATAGTGGTGTTACCTCCGACCCAGAGAGTCCCAAGATTCTTATATGCCTCCTCAAACACAACCTTATACAACATGTGGAGAGATATCAGTGCACAGAAAAAGAGCACAACTGAGATACCTGAATATATGCCAGTACTGATATGAAAAGTATATTTAAAACTACTAAATTAGAATAGTTTCCAGGTATGAGGTATTAACTTAGGTTAACTGACCTCTGCAGATTGGGGCATGTGCGATTTATTCCTGAGATACTATACTATTAAATGGCAAGGCACTTTATAATTTAAGACAAAACAAAAGGTTTGGGAAAATGTATTTGATGCACATATCATACTGAAAAAAAAGAAAAGCACGAAACCCTCATAGTGTAGTATTCAAAAGTAGTTTTCGTGTTATATAAGGGGGAAACAAGAAAGATATTCAAATAGGTATTTGTGGTATAAAAACCATGTAGAAGTTGCCTCCACGGCAGGCTCTCGCACCTGCACTTGGTCAGTACTGTATGGACGGCGGTGGAAGTCAGGTAGCAGTATGGTGAGTGCAGTGTGGGAGCTGATTCCGGTACAGGTAACCTCCTATCCAAGTCCCAGGAGTGCACCCCACCTCACCACGCTCAACCGGACAAATGTAGGTGGAATCGTACTCAGAATGGGGATGCGTCCAGCACCGGGGCACACACTGATGATGTCACCTCCAGCGAAATCCCAATCGGACAGGCAAATTCGGGCGAAGTCTTAGGGGCCTATGCAGTAAAGGTTCAAAAAAATATCGCCGGGCCAGTTAAATCGCCGTTTTTTGGAGCGTTGCTATCACGGTATTCAGAAAGCCTTAATTAACTGTCATAGCAAAATTCACAAAACAATCGATTTGCTGCCAGCGATAGGATCGACCCTCCGAAAAGGCCTAACCTGGCGATTCATTTCTCCTGCAGAGAGAGCTGCTCAGAGAGAGCCGCCTCTGCCAGCGAAAATCTCGCAAGGAAATTATGTTTTTAAATATACATTTTATTCCTAGTGTAGAGGTGCAAGGGGTCTCCGGAGCCGAAGTGCATTGTTTGAGGTCCGGGGACCCCCTGCATCCGGAGATACAGGCCCCTTTATGGGGTGCCGGTATCTCCTATGCAAGGAAATGTCCCGATTACGTGACGCGGGACATCTCCATGCATAGGAGATACTGGCACCCCATAAACGGGCCTGTTTCTCGGGAAGCAGGGGGTCCCCGGACATAAAACCAACGCGGTTATACTCCTGCACATCTACCCTAGGAATTAAATGTATATTAAAAAACATTTACTAAGCATCAATACACCGCCCCCCATGCACCCCCATAATGTAAAACCATTATATATTTTTTTAACATACAGGCTTAATACCCCAGGCCTACGGTAGTCCCCGGTGGGCCTAACAGGTGTCCACAGGCCCCACAGTGCACAAGAGGGGGGTGCCCACAGGTGTCTGGGGGTCTCTGGGTGGTCCCTGCTAAGCGCCATGGGCCTCCAGGTAGTTTCTGCGGGCCACAATGGGTTCCACGGGTGGGCCTGTGAGTGTCTGGGGGTCACCGGGTCATCCCCACAGGTGTCTGGGGCCCCTCGGATGGTCCCAGTGGGTCCGCAGGGCCCCCACAGCTGTGATACCCCTGATTCTTCCCAGCAGGTGTCCCCCGTGGGCCCGCATGTGGTACCCGTGGGCGTCCGGGGGTCCTCAGGTGGTCTCCATAGGTCTCCGCAGACCTAAGGTACCAACCTGTATGTCCACAAATAAAACATGGCCTACATTTCAATTAATACCCCCCCCTCCAACAAACACATACAGTACAGTAATGGGCAAAATAACTATTATCCAGATATGGATAATAGATTATTTGGCCATTATTAAACCCCACCTTAACCAGCATAAATACACTAAATAAATACAGTTCTACTTGCCACAGCAATATGAAGGGCGTCCTCATCAGCATACTGCAGGTCCCAGTACTCCGTTGCCAGAAAGCATACATATATAATAAATACATTCTAATAGCCCCTAACCCCTAAATCACCTTAGTGGTTAATAACCACTATAGTAAGTAAGGGTTAACCCACCCTGCCATGCTACCCACCCGGGAGGCCTTACCACCCACTCCGGACCCACTATACCCGCCCTGTACCCATTGAGTAGTATAGTGGTACATGAGACCCATATAATAATATGGACATGATAAGCCTGTATAGCACTCAATGGGCACCCTAATCAAAATACATTAATGCTCAAAACACACAATAATAAAACATTACAAAACTCCAAAAAAACACAATTCACTAAATAAAAATAATTGGCAGTACCTAGAACTTCCTGAACTCTTTGCAAATCACGGTCCCAAATCCAGTCTGTCTTTCTACTAACTGTCTGCTCTTTGCGTTGACCCCGGTTGGTCCGGCTTCTCTCCCAACTGCTGCCCACCCTGACCATGAATCGCCTGCTTACCCTCTGCCTGCTCCTCCCTGAAGTCTCTGCTGACCATTGCAGCAAGGATTCCGGATCCCTGCTCCAGCTACAGTACTGTATCTGCGACAACCCCAGGTGAATCTGGACTAAAGACTCTCCCCATGGATTTGCCCCCGAAACCTTGATGCCCAAGGCTTCTGAAATACTTGATTCAAATATATCAAACATGATCAAAATGTTTCCTACATGGAAACTACAGTGTATGCTTGGTTTATTTAAGTTGTGCCTGACTCTTCATAGTCACAGTCGGCATTGTAGAGCAATGTACTGCTGGCTCCTGACACTCTGGAGGGGTTAATAAACAGACTCACATGCACACAAATGGATAAATAAACTTCGGTTCACAGGGGCGTGCATGCACAAAATCTCATTTTATTTCACGTGTATCTTTCTGTGCCGAGTAATGTCATTCTAAATATATATTCATTTAAACTATATCAATGCAATTAGGGAAATAATCAACCCATGTGGGCCTCTCCGGCAGAGAAAGGTAATCATCCTTCAATTGTTGTGATTTGATGTAATGCACTTCTACTGTAGGACAGATTCCTTCTATGTACTGCAAGTCTGGTCACTGGATGACCGGCTTTGCTGGGTCACATGAGAAGCGGTTTGCTTCTATCACTTTGGCCGCTGGCAAAGCTTTGGGTATTATTTCACAGCCTCGCGCAGTGATACATCCCATTAAAGACAATTTGAGAACAGTGGAATCTGCAGGAAGAACAACAGAAACATGATCAGATCTCTCAGGCATTGTGATTGAATACTCAGCCTCTACATATATACAGCTCTCTATGTAAATGGAAATATTACTGCAACCAAGCTGTCACCATGCAGAAAGCTTAAGCCTATAGGGAACCATGTTTATAGTTTGGAAGCAAAAGGTGGCCCTGTGTGCTCATTTGCATGTCTTTTCCCAGAATCCCTTGCTGCAGTGGAAGTGCTGTGTGCTGGGTGATAATGGTGAAAGGCGGGGTTGCAGACCTGTCTATGAGCATAAAGTTATATTTCCATTTGCTATATGCTTTGCTGTGGAGGGTTTTTGTCACTTTTTTTACCCACCATAGCTCTCTATTTACAAATATTAGTTCGGTTTCAGAATGTTTGTAGCCATAAGGATTTTGGGATAGCTGTGCTTCCATCCACAACCATTCAGCACCATTTCTACCGGACAGTATGTTTCTGTGTACAAAGTAACAGAGTTTCTCTGAGAAATGAGGCGCTGTGACTGTGAGCAAAATATCAGCTGAGATTTTAAGGCATAAACATTACAGTTCAGATACTATGGATGTTACAGGAAATCCCAATTTTAAACAAGCCCCCAATACAGTACTGTGCCTCACTGACAGTGTAACATACCAGAATTATAGGAGGCTTATTTGGCAATTTCTCCCATGAAAATGTCAGGTTTATTCTTTGATACTGTAAGTCTGTAGCAGTATTTTAACCAAATTAGCAGCTTTAAAATGGTGATGAATAATCCCCTATAGACACTGAGGAGATTTACAAAGAAGAAACTCCCCTTCTATTTCCTGTGATCAGTTTTGCAACTGTGAGACTCCGACAAATAACTAAGAACAGTGCCCGAAATAACAATCGTAGTATTGAATTGCAAAATCTTCAGAATCTACAGATTACTCAAATACACCAGAATTTAAAAAGATAAACTTGATAAACATAAGTTCCCAATTTGTGACTAGTACAAAGCGTTGATGAAATTGCCATATTTTACCTCGAATTGATCATTCCAGATAATGATCTACGTAAACAGGTTATTACATTTCATTCGGTTCCCAATTACCTGTTTTGACCAGAGTTGCTGCAAAGTCAAGACATTCTGTCTGTTCTCCGCGGCATTTGATGTAACCCAGAGACTTACACTCATATGTATCCAGAGCAAAGCAGACTGGGCAGAGCAAACCATTCCAGGTTGTGTTGTAGGCTGGGACTGAAATGAAATGATATGTGCATATAAATGAATAGCATTACATAGAGATACAGCAGGCGCTATTGCTTCGCTGCTACATTTCAGCGGGACACAAATTACACCAGCAGGAGCAAACAACATTTAAAAGGATTAGCTGAGTGTGAGACAGGGGAGCCAATGATTGTGCCACCTGTGCTGAAGCAGGGATATCCTGAAAACCTGACCTGTTGGTGGCCGTTGAGGACTGGAATTGCCCACCCCTGCACTAACAGGTACTGTAATAACAGAATACTTTAGACTGAAAAAAAGGTGTGTGATTGTGTGTGTGTGTGTGTGTCTGGACACAATGCTCTCTCACTCACCTGCCTTGAGTGCTAGAAATGTGCACTCACACTCCCAAGACCATCCTACTACACTCAAATTACACAGTACCAACCAAGATTTGATTAAGCGGATGCAATGTTGGATGCAATATTTAGTGCCTCGGGAAAGGGGGAGGCTTAACTGCAGATCAGAGCCTATTAGACTCTTTTACTGCACCATGTATAGGAGGCTCCCTCTCTCCTGCTGGCTCCACCTCCTCCGATACTGGGGATTGGGTGTCGTCTTGGTGTCACAGCCATGGCAGGGATAGCAGAAGAGAGGGCGCCTAATGCAGATGAACCAGTTAAAGAGGTTGTGTATGTCTGGGGGAAAAAAAGGAAGAACTCTCTCTGATTATTCTGACGGGGATTTTTTCCCCATCATTTTTATAAAACCAAAACATTTCCAGCGAAACCCAAAACGCGAAACGCGAAACATGAGTGAATGTGCCCACCCTGATTAATTAAAAAACACCCAACGCATTAGACAGAAACAAGGAGGTAAAGAAAAATAAATGACAATTGAAACTAGAGGCAGCAGCGCATGCGCAGGGAGAGTGAGTGTAGCAGTGGAAGACCATGCCACCTGTAATACTCACCCTTGCTCTTGCACTTGTTACAGTTATCCGAGGAGCAGCACTCTGTCATGATATGCGTCTCTTGTGGCCCACCGACCAGGCTGACGTGCACATTACAGATATCGGGGTCATCATTACACGAGCGCCTGAAGGCATGCAACGTTGCATTCCCTAAACCCAAAACAGTTACACATAATGTAAAGTCAAAGGAGCATGTAGCAGCCGGCACTGCAACTCATTTGGCAATAGCGCCTCCGCCTTCTCTTACCGCGCACCTCACAACTGGAACAGTCTACTGGAGACTCTCACAGCCGGCACCAGTCTAAGTTCTTTCAAAACTAAAGCTGCCTCACATTTTAATCTGGTTTGTAACTGTTACATACGCATATAACATATATTATCTCTAACTGTGCATGCAATGTCTTGTATATAATGTATACCCTGCTCACCTAATGTAACTATGTATTTGTAACCATGTATCTGTCATTATAACTCTGTGCCCAGGGCATACTTGAAAACGAGCGTCAACTCTCAATGTATTACTTCCTGACAAAGCATATAAACAAAATGATGAGCTCACCTGGGCAGAGACTGGGTCTGTAACGTTCCCATGTCCTGCGCTCCATGCACTATACTGTCATTGTGAGGTGCTGTGAGTCCCATCGGGAGAAAGGCGCTATATGAAATAGCTTTTTCTCCAAAAGAAACACTGTAAGTATGTATGTTGGCTTTAATTCACTGAGTTTCTTTGATAGCATAATTTTGCAATTGTGGAAATAGCAATAAATATGCAGAGCAAAGTGATGTACAGTATTATAATGCCAGCAGTATCAGAAGCCCCCCGGCTTACAGTCTGCAGAGCCGAGTTATGTATTATAATACCAGAGGTATCAGAAGACCCCCGGCTTACAGTCTGCAGAGCCGAGTTATGTATTATAATACCAGAGGTATCAGAAGACCCCCGGCTTACAGTCTGCAGAGCCGAGTTATGTATTATAATACCAGAGGTATCAGAAGACCCCCGGCTTACAGTCTGCAGAGCCGAGTTATGTATTATAATGCCAGCAGTATCAGAAGACCCCCGGCTTACAGTCTGCAGAGCCGAGTTATGTATTATAATACCAGAGGTATCAGCTCTGCTCACCTATCCGGACTCTGGTCCCCTATCGAGGCTCTGCTCCCCTATCTGGGATCTTCTCCCCTATCCGGGCCCTGCTCCCCTATCAAAGCTCTGCTCCCCTATCAGAGCTCTGCTCCCCTATCAGGGCTCTGCTCCCCTATCAGGGCTCTGCTCCCCTATCAGAGCTCTGCTCCCCTATCCGGGCTCTGCTCCTATCAGGGCTCAGCTCCCCTATCAGGGCTCTGCTCCCCTATCAGAGCTCCCCTATCAGAGCTCTGCTCTCCTATCCTGGCTCTGCTCCCCTATCTGGGCTCTGCTCCCCTATCAGAGCCATGCTCCCCTATTCTGGCTCTGCTCCTCTATCAGAGCTCCCCTATCAGAGATCTGCTCCCCAATCCTGGCTCTGCTCCCCAATCCTGGCTCTGCTCCCCTATCAGAGCCGTGCTCCCCTATCAGAGCCGTGCTCCCCTATCAGAGCTCTGCTCCCCTATCCGGGCCCTGCTCCCCTATCAGAGCCCTGCTCCCCTATCAGAGCTCTGCTCCCCTATCTGGGCCCTGCTCTCCTATCAGAGCCCTGCTCCCCTATCTGGGCCCTGCTCTCCTATCAGAGCCCTGCTCCCCTATCCGGGCCCTGCTCCCCTATCAGAGCTCTGCTCCCCTATCTGGGCCCTGCTCCCCTATCAGAGCTCTGCTCCCCTATCTGGGCCCTGCTCTCCTATCAGAGCCCTGCTCCCCTATCCGGGCCCTGCTCCCCTATCCGGGCCCTGCTCCCCTATCAGAGCTCTGCTCCCCTATCTGGGCCCTGCTCTCCTATCAGAGCCCTGCTCCCCTATCTGGGCCCTGCTCCCCTATCTGGGCCCTGCTCCCCTATCAGAGCTCTGCTCCCCTATCCGGGCCCTGCTCCCCTATCAGAGCTCTGCTCCCCTATCTGGGCCCTGCTCTCCTATCAGAGCCGTGCTCTCCTATCAGAGCCGTGCTCCCCTATCCGGGCCCTGCTCCCCTATCCGGGCCCTGCTCCCCTATCAGAGCCCTGCTCCCCTATCAGAGCCGTGCTCCCCTATCAGAGCCCTGCTCCCCTATCCGGGCCCTGCTCCCCTATCAGAGCCCTGCTCCCCTATCCGGGCCCTGCTTCCCTATCAGAGCTCTGCTCCCCTATCCGGGCCCTGCTCCCCTATCCGGGCCCTGCTCCCCTATCTGGGCCCTGCTCCCCTATCAGAGCCCTGCTCCCCTATCCGGGCCCTGCTCCCCTATCCGGGCCCTGCTCCCCTATCCGGGCCCTGCTCCCCTATCCGGGCCCTGCTCCCCTATCAGAGCCGTGCTCCCCTATCCGGGCCCTGCTCCCCTATCAGAGCCCTGCTCCCCTATCCGGGCCCTGCTCCCCTATCCGGGCCCTGCTCCCCTATCCGGGCCCTGCTCCCCTATCCGGGCCCTGCTCCCCTATCCGGGCCCTGCTCCCCTATCAGAGCCGTGCTCCCCTATCCGGGCCCTGCTCCCCTATCAGAGCCGTGCTCCCCTATCCGGGCCCTGCTCCCCTATCAGAGCCCTGCTTCCCTATCAGAGCTCTGCTCCCTGTATGTCAGTTTCTTTATTTCTCCGGAGTGAATACCCGGTGCACAGATTATAATGAGATGTAACACTCTGGGCATCTCCTGGCATCACTTCTCCTTTTAATCTTACTCCACCGATATGCAAAGTGTGAGGTGACGCTGCCTTTATCGCTTACAAATCTGCTTCATACTGTGCGGTGTGCAAGAAACTGGAAGAACAAGCTTGGCATACTGTATGTGTGACGGTTGGGGTTAACCAGGCTCTCAAATACAGGTTAAGCACGTTGTTGATATGACACAAATTTAAAGCAAAATATATCACAGTGTGTGAACTTGAAACAAGTTATTTTGGACTTTAAAAGAAAACTTTATTTGGGAATTTATTTTGGAATTTACAGAACTATGTGTAATATAATCAATGCCCTCTATATATAATACAATAATTACAATATTAGACACAGTAAAAGTAAACAACAGGAAGAAACGGTCACAATGATTATAGATCTATGGGTCCTGTTTGCCCCCCGCTGCAAAACAGGTGCAACAGCAGCTAAGAAAATAGATCTTTTGATAAATCTGGTGCAATTCTTTGGTTTTTCACTAGTTTTGCAGCTGGGAGGATTTGGTAAATTACCCTTCTGTATAAAGGCAAAAGTGGTGCCATTCTGGAGCAACGAGATTGCTCCGAAATTATTTAAATAAAATCTCATTTTTTGACACATACTGTATAGTGCAGTTTTTTTGGGAAGATGAGCCCCATTTTTGCCTTCATACATAGACAGTTACAATGTGCATACACTTTGCCACATAATCATTAAGCAGTCTTGTGCTGGAGTCACTGGGGTATGAAAGGGCTGCACGGTTTCTCCCAGTGCCGCAGCGGATAATGAGTTACAGCAGAAGACGGCTTACAAAGTGCAGCCCTGAGAATGGGCAGCCAGCTGGGGTGCTGATGAGCTGGCAGTCACTCTCTCTCTCTCTCGGCACAAAGTGCAGCCCTGAGAATGGGCAGCCAGCTGGGGTGGTGATGAGCTGGCAGTAACTCTCTCTCTCTCTCTGCACAAAGTGAATGAAACGAGCTTACCCAGCCTGGTCACTTCCAGGGTTTGGATACAGGATGACCCTGGGGGACATTTCCGGGTGATTCCCTTGCAGTTGTCCTGTGCGGGGTCCGTGCACTCCTGACATTGTAAAGAGGTCCCTGCAGAAAGAAGAGCGGATTAGAGGCCTGTGGAGACAGGGTGGCCAATCCCACTCCTCAAAGGCCACCATAAGGTAAGGTTTTGAGGGTACCCCTGCTTCAGCACAGGTGGCTCAATCAGTGGCTCAGTCTTTGATAGTGTTACTGATTCATTCCATTATTGGGTAGATCTGAGCTCTGAGCCACTGATTGACTGATCCACTGATTGCAACACTGATTGAGCCACCTGTGCTGAAGCAGAGATATCCTGAAAACCTTACCTAATGGTGGCCTTTGAGGACTGGGGTTGGCCACCCCGCTGTAGATGTTGGTGTCACAGTGAGAGCACAACCGTATAACAGCTTTGCATTGCACTGCAAGAGTGTAGTGACTGAGTAAGACATATATATGCATGTCACAGCAAGACACACGCACTACAGATCACGGGAGAGATGTGACCGCAGCACTAAGAAGCAGAGGGAATGAAGTTACAATGACTGCAGACGCACATGAGCCGGCTGTGCCTGTTGCAACACAGCAGTGCAGATCATGGTCAGGAATCAAAGAGGGACAATAGGAAAGCCTGTAATTATTAGCTGACCTGTGGTATAGAAGGCACAGAGGATGCAGAGAAGAGGGAGAAGGTTTGTCATGATGATCTCAGGCAGGTAGACGTTCTCCTATTTACAGGTGTATATATATATATATATCCTGGAGTTGTTGCTTATATTTGAGGGAGGGTTTTTGAAAGTTTCTCAATCAAAGCATCCACGGGAAGCCTAATATTGCACCACTGTGCCCCCGGGTCTGGCACAGATTGTAGAAGCCGTGCCAAATATTCACCTGCTTTTAGCAAAGTTCCAGGTACGTCGTGTGTCTTGTATTTAAACGACACTAGATGGCGCTCTAATACTCTAAAAATGTGCAAATAAATTCTTTACAGTGTATTAATATGGTGCAAAGTGACAAATAAAATGAAATAAATCACGTGCAATAAGAAAGGTAAAATCACTCAAACCCTTAGAAGGACTGTTTCAGGGTCCAAATGAAAAATGGGTATAGAAGAACCAGGGGAGCAATGATGAACCTTAAAAAGAATAAAGACTACATAGTGCAATATTGTCTAAACAAAACACAATGTGTAGAAAGCTCCCAAGTGAACACTCACAATATACTGGAAATGAATATGCAGTTATCCAACTAAGGTGGATGGTCACAGGCTGGAGCAGGTACGAGGTATCACAATCTCAAAAGAGAGAGACACAAAGCCAAGGTGCAAATGGTAACAAACGATTTATCCAAAAAAGTAAAAATTGGAGGCTTTAAAGATCCAAAAGGAAATACAGCATGGAGTGAAGATGGTGACTGAGTAGCGATTTCAAAGTCACAGCACACCGCCGCCACCGCAAGCCTCCGTTCTGCGTCTTTGCCGGGGGCCGATACGTCACTTCCGGTGTTTCGGCCGGTTGAAGATGACATCACGGGATTCCCAGCAGTCTCTCTCCCTCTCAATCGAAGGCTGAGGGTCACGCTCTACGCGTTTCGCCGTTCTAAGTGACTGCTGGGAATCCCGTGACGTCACTATGCAACCGGCCGAAACACCGTAAGTGACATATCGGCCCCCGGCAAAGACGCAGAACGGAGGCTTGCGGTGGCGGCGGTGTGCTGTGACTCTGAGATCGCTACTCAGTCACCATCTTCACCTCACTCTCCATGCTGTATTTCCTTCTGGATCTTGTACCTGCTCCAGCCTGTGACTATCCACCTTAGTTGGATAACTGCATATTTATTTCCAGTATATTGTGAGTGTTCACTTATCAATGAAAGAACGATCAAAAAACAAATAGGGTTTCTTCTTTGATAAACCTGGTGCAGTATGTTTGCGGACGGTTTAACCTGTTCTGGCATTGACTTCAAGCATGATGCATTTAAGCAAATCTAATTGTTTTCATTAATAATTCATTTGCATCAATAGGAGTTTCCAAGAGATAGTGCCCTGGTCAGCAATATCACTTTAATGAGTACCACAATGATCAAAGTCTTGGGGATTTAGGGTTGGGGATTTAGGGAGTGTTGAAAGGAGGAGTTGGGAAGGAGTGACACACAGATTATAATGAGATGTATTAAATATGACATTTTCATGTATGTTGTATTCTATTTGAGTCCAAGAAACTATTTTACAGAAAACGTTGGGAATTTTAGGAAACTTTTACATTTCCCACAAACGCAAGCAGAAAATGGGGCAACGCATCAAAAATAACGTTCATTTGCCCTTTCTTTACCATTATACAGTTGTGTGAAAAAGAAAGTACACCCTATTTGAATTCTATGGTTTTACATATGAGGACATAATAACAATTATCTGTTCCTTAGCAGGTCTTAAAATTAGGTCAATACAACCTTAGATGAACAACAACACAACATATTACACCATGTCATGATTTATCTAACAAAAATAAAGCCAAAATGGCTTAATCTCTGATGAAGTGGCTTGTATTTGCTACGAAACGCGTCAGATTGCTACAGTTTTTTACTGTTCTTGCTGCCGGTTGTTGCCTCACATTGATAGTTACTTTTTTCCTTCTGTTTTTGGTGACGTCACTACGAGCGACACACGCCGCAGACGTGTACACAGAAAGAAGCCTGGCATTCGGCGACTTCACCTCAAAAAACACAAAAATAGGAGCGCATAGAAAGAAAGCCAGAAAACCGAAATTAGTACACAAATCTTTATCAAAGTAAAACAAAGAATGAAGGAGAGGGTGGAACCGCTGACCATGGTGCTGGCTAAACCAATAGATGAATTAGGAACGGCAGAAAGTAAGATGATCACTCATGTAATGACAGCTGCCCGCTGTGTTATTGCGGCTGCCTGGAAAAAGGTGAATGCGCCTTCTAGGCAGACTGTCTTACGGAGACTAAGGGAAATAAAGATGATGGAGCTCCTCACAGCACAGTTGAACCAGAAAACTGACAAATTTCACAAAATTTGGGAAATATGGCCAGGAAACTTAGAGACCCCATAGAAATAAATACAGAAAGACCAGACAAATGGGCTCGTCCTACCCCCCCCCCCCCTTCCACCCCTCCCACCCTTCTTTTTCTTCTTTTCTACGTTCTTCTCTTTCCTTTGTGAAGCCCATGAGAGACGCTTACGGAAGCGGCTTCCCTAACACAACCGGAAATAGGAAGACAGACCACACTTATTCAAAAACAGTGTTATAGCAACTATTTTATTTCAGTAATGATGACGAACTGTTAATGCCCTTTGTTGTATGGACAAGTGACACTGTTAAAACATCACATGTATTCCAAGAATATATATTTGTTATGTCTCTCTAAAACAATAAAAAAAATTGAAACAAAAAGGTAAAAAAAAAAAAAAAGAATGAAGGAGAGGGAGCGGCTCAGTGAGTAACGACACAGACTGGCACTGAGAGTTTGAAACAGCAGAGCCTGGTTCAATTCCCAGTGTCGGCTCCTTGTGACCTTGGGCAAGTCACTTTATCTCCCTGTGCCTCAGGCACCAAAAACATAGATTGTAAGCTCCATGGGGCAGGGACCTGTGCCTGCAAAATGTCTCTGTAAAGTGCTGCATACAACTAGGAGCACTATACAAGAACATGTTATTATTATTATTATTATTATTATTATTATTATTATTATATAAAATACCACATAAAATGTATCACAATAAGGGTCAAATGACACCACATAGATAACATGTGTATCTAAATACACCCAAGACACCCGCCCAGGATAAGGTACTAACACCTATGGCTAATGAGAAGGTCCTAATAGAGATAGTAAAAAAGAGAGCACAAGGCTGCCACGTTGGTATGAAACAGACATTATCGCTCTATGGAACCTCCTAATGGCTGCCTCGCGGTGTCTCAGGGTTGCAGCGTGTAGGTCCGTCGTCATGGACGTAACGTCGCTGCGTATGACGTCACCACCTACGCGTTTAGTGTCAAATGACACTTCTTCCGGGCGACTTCACCTCCACTGTTGAACCTGCTGCCCGGTAGTCACTCCAGCGTTGGTAACATATGTATTGTCATATGATATGCTCTGTTATCTCTTTTTTGCTGTACGCTTAATACTTACCACCTTTTTAATATATATTTTACTAAAAAGATAATACACTATGAGCGCTGTGCGCTCTTTTTTGTATCATTTCTCCTCTAGTGTTTGTGGGGTGCTGAGCCACCCTACTTGTTACAGCTGCAGACTCTCTCTTCTCATTATTACCTTCAAAGGTCTTGTACACATAAATTTATTTTCTTGTACACATCATTTACTTTATTGTTCACTCACAATTTTGGTGTATGTGGGGTTTTGTCACATTCTGTCGTATGTCACAATTGTGTGGTGATAGGACATTTCACAATTACTAGTAGCGCACTTATTTTCACCATTTTTTTTACATCCAGTTTATGGCACTTGCCATCTATTCCCCAGTCCTACGGCTGCAAAACTGGTGCAAAACCGGTGCTGAGAACTCCACAATATTTACCAAAAAAAAGGAATCCGGATGAAAGAACTGGGGTTTTTTTCTTTGATAAAGTGGGTGCTGGTTTCTTTCAAATTTTTTATCCCAATGAAAAACCCAAAAACCTGAACCTCAATTAACTACCGATGTGACAAGCATGCACGCAATTCTGCCTGTCTACCGAGAACAAACATGAATAGAACAAAATAAATGGACAAACAGCACCACCTACAGGACAAATACAGAAATGCAGGTGTGTTCTGCTCCAGGCTCAATGTGGCTTAGTCAGCAGCGGTGTGCAAAGTGGGGGGTGCGCCCCCCTGAGATTTTCTGGGAGGGGGGTGCAGCTGTTACAGAGGCCATGCTCTTCCCCGTAGGCAATTAAAATAAAGGCATCTGTAACTTTTCACTTACCTGGAGTTCCAGCTATGTGTCTCCATGGCAACCGGCGTCAAATGATGCTGCGTAATGTCACATGACCCCGCTGCATCATTTGATGCAGCAGCCGTGCAGGGAGGGGGGGGAGCGAGCCGGAGGGGAGAGCGGACAGGGGGCGATTGTTGGTGTTTGCGCACCCCTGGCTTAGTGAGTAGAAAAAGGCAGCTAAACTCAACTCGTTCTCCAGATAACAGAGTCCTTCTTGGGTTTCTGAAAACGTTATTAGGGAGTGCAAACAGAAATAAAAGGGAACTTTGGGAATGCAAGAATTAGGGGAAGGTGAAAAAACAAAACAATCACAGGGAAGACCAAAATCAATGGCTGCTTGCTAGAAAAGGGCAGGATATAGGGCACGGCCGTATCAAGTGCTAGGGTTCCAGGATTATACCATAACTGAGAGGTAGCTGAAGGGATTGCTAAGGCTACAGGCTGAGAAGGCAGCTATAGGACTTACACAGTAACACAAACTAGGGTAAAGGTTACGGAAGCCAAAAGGCAAAGAAAAACATTTACTGGGGAAAGAACAGGGTGAGACAAAGGAAGGGAATCATGAATCCCCTAATGAAAACACGAGGGGGTGTCCCCCACTCCAAATAAATTAAACATTCAATCTAGAAAGTATGTTACCCGTGTAACTGAATAGAGATTACAAACAAATGAACACGAAAGCAGTGAAAATCTCTCAAAAACACAAAATGTTCCTATAATTGACCTAATCTCACTGCAGTAGTCCATCCGCCAGTTTCTGCTCTGTGACATCTTAGGCTAAGGCCCCGCTCCCAGAGTCAGCGCACCTGCGCTGCTGACAGGCGGTGCGCTGAGATACACAGACCGCGATCTGCGGTCTGTAGGGAGCGGGAGCCGGAGCGGGAGGTGGGAGGTTTGATCGGGAGGTGGGCGGGAGGTGGGCGGTTTGATCGGGAGGTGGGCGGTTTGATCGGGAGGTGGGCGGGAGGTGGGCGGTTTGACAGGGAGGGGAGGCGCGGTTTGACAGGGAGGGGGGCGTGGCTTGAGCGGAGGGACCCGCTACTCTCCCCCCCCTCCCTCCACGGACTCGGGCTGGAGCTGGAAGGTAAGTTTAAACACACACACGCAGGCACTCATTCATACACGCGCACACACACACACACACAGGCAGGCACTCACGCACTCATACACACACACGCGCGCACACACAGGCAGGCACTCACGCACTCATACACACACACACACACAGACAGAGGCAGGCACTCGGGCACACACACACACACACAGGCACTCACGCACTCAGACACATACACACACAGACAGGCACGCACTCAGACACACACACAGAGAAAGGCACTCACCTGCTTTCACTCCACACTCCTCCCCGCTCCCCGAAGCCTCTCCTCCTCCCGAAGCCTCCCCTCCCCATTGGCTCACAGCCACACACGTCACGCGTCAACGCTAGAAAACACCATTCTGTGGTGTCTCCAGCGGCTGACGCGCTACAGCGTGTAGTGCTCTGTGCAGCCAGGGGGGACCGGGACCGGCTCGCGAGGATTCCCCTGCTGGTGGGGAACTCGCGACCCGCCGCCCGCGCCAACGAGCGCAGCGGGACCGAGGCCTAAGGCCTCGTTCAGGGTGCCTGCTTCGCGACGTGCGCGCGCAAGTAAGAAACAAAGTGTTTAAAGTAAATATCAGTTGTCAGGGTAGAAGCTATCCTGTCGCCGAAGTACGGAATTGACGCTTGCTACAGTTTGCTTAAACAACTCAAGTTGTTTTTACAAGCTGCAGCAGCGTCACTGGTACTTCGGCAGGCAATGAAATCATTCGGGAAAGTGTAGTGAGAAGAGCAACACCCATCCCTAACCTCGGGTCTGTAGCCCGACCTCCTGAACGCTAGCAATGGTCTGCTGGGGATAATGAGCACACATCGCCCAGCAGACTGACACGCGCACACATGGCCGCGCGCCCTCCACCTTCTGTCTCTGCCACCCTTAACAAGGCCTAAGGGAGTCCTCAGACCACACGTAGAAGTTTGTGCAGAGTGTCTGACATCATCGGTCACTCAGAACCCCTCCCCTCATCTCTGGAGCTCTGATTGAATCGGTACTACTGGACAGTCCTTTGATTAGCACGTCTTCGTTGCTGTGGGATCCTCACCTAGAGATACAGCTTCCCTGATTGCGCAGAGGCGCCAAATCTCCTCCAATCCTCTCCCGACGCCTGCACGCATCAGACCAGCCCTTTCATGAGCACGTCCTTAGTTGCAAGTGAACCAAACTGAGCACAAGAGATTTCAAGATTGCGTAAAGCTGTCAGACCAGAGCGGGAGACTTTAAAAAAGATTTTTAAAAAAAAACACAAATAGAAATATGTTAAAAAAAAATATCAATATACAAAAAACACCAATACATGTTTAGAGGGGGATCTATTAGAGAATGTAATGTCAGACATGTGCCATTATTACAAAACATGTGTCGTTATTCATGTACAGATCTGGCACTATTCCCTATCGCCGTAAGCACCAAGAAGGGGATGGAGTGCAGATTAAGGGGGCTACGCACTAAGCTCTGTGCTTTTGCATCTGGCTTAAACAAAAAAGCACAATCACGGGCCAGAAGAAATGAATTTCCCTGAAGGGATTAATGCAACGGGGGTCCCTGCTTCGGAATGAGACTCCCTCTGCCTTATAATAGCCATCACCCTCCAAGAACAATAAGGTGGCCCCCACATAGTCAATTCCTCAGAACACAGAATTATTAGAACACTTGATTTGGTTCCAAAAGTTTTGGATCTTATCCAAAAACATTTTTCTGAGCAGGGCTTCCCTATCCCCTTATTGCAGGGGTGAGCAAACTTTTTATGCCGAGCCCCCCTTTCCATCCATGAAATTTCTCGGGCCCCCCCTGCCTGATGTAATCAAAATCACATGACGTCAGCGCACGTGAGCTGGTTCAGCCAATGAGGATGAACCAGCTTTGTAACGCCCCCGCCACGCGTCTACAAAAAAAGTATTTATAACACAAATTACATCATAATAAATATTATGATATTTGTCTCATAGCGTCCCCATTTCTGTTGTATTATTAATCTCTCTCTTCCCGCCACATTAGAACCTTTCAGGACCTCTCTCCCCTCTTCCAGTCTCTCCTCTCCCTGTATTTCTCACTCCCCCTCCAGTCCCTCTCTATCCGTCCCCTCAGTGTCTCCCCCTCCCTCCCCCCACTCTTTCCCTCCCCCTGTGTGTCTCTCTCTCTTTGTTCCTCCCCCCATTGTCTCACTTTCCTTCCAGCCATTGTCTCTCCCTCCCCCCAGTGTCTCTCTCGCACTCTCCCTCCAGCCATTGTCACTCCCTCCCCCCAGTGTCTCTCTCACACTCTCCCTCCAGCCATTGTGTGTCTCTCTCCCTGCTGCCAGTGTCTCCCTCCCTCCTGCCAGTGTCTCTCTCCTTCCCTCCAGTGTCTCTCTCATCCCCATGTCTCTCTTTCACCCCCCTCCCCATGTAGCTCTTTCACCCCCTCCTCATGTAGCTCTTTCACCCCCCTCCCCATGTCACACTCACTCTCACCCCCCTCCCCATCTCACACTCTCACCCCCCTCCCCATCTCACACTCTCACCCCCCTCCCCATCTCACACTCTCACCCCCCCTCATGTCACACACACCCCTCCTCCATGTCCCAGTCTCACCCCCCCCCCCATGTCCCAGTCTCACGCTCACCCCCCCATGTCCCAGTCTCACACTCCCTCCCCATGTCCCAGTCTCACACTCCCTCCCCATGTCTCAGTCTCACACTCCCTCCCCCATGTCCCAGTCTCACACTCCCTCCCCCATGTCCCAGTCTCACACTCACCCCCCCCATGTCCCAGTCTCACCCCCCCATGTCCCAGTCTCACGCTCACCCCCCCATGTCCCAGTCTCACACTCCCTCCCCATGTCCCAGTCTCACACTCCCTCCCCATGTCTCAGTCTCACACTCCCTCCCCCATGTCCCAGTCTCACACTCCCTCCCCCATGTCCCAGTCTCACACTCACCCCCCCCATGTCCCAGTCTCACCCCCCCATGTCCCAGTCTCACCCCCCATGTCCCAGTCTCACACTCCCATGTCCCAGTCTCACCTCCCCATGTCCCACTCTCACACTCCCTCCCACATGTCCCAGTCTCACACTCACCCCCCCATGTCCCAGTCTCACCCCCCATGTCCCAGTCTCACCCCCCCCCCATGTCCCAGTCTCACCCCCCCATGTCCGAGTCTCACACTCCCATGTCCCAGTCTCACTCCCCCCCCATGTCCAAGTCTCACCCCCCCATGTCCCAGTCTCACACTCCCATGTCCCAGTCTCACCCCCCATGTCCCAGTCTCACACTCCCATGTCCCAGTCTCACCCCCCATGTCCCAGTCTCACCCCCCCATGTCCCAGTCTCACCCCCCCATATCCCAGTCTCAACCCCCATGTCCCAGTCTCACCCCCCCATGTCCCAGTCCCACCCCCCCATGTCCCAGTCTCACACTCCTATGTCCCAGTCTCACACTCCCATGTCCCAGTCTCACTCCCCCATGTCCCAGTCTCACTCCCCCATGTCCCAGTCTCACACTCCCATGTCCCAGTCTCACCCCCCATGTTCCAGTCTCACCCCCCATGTCCCAGTCTCACCCCCCCATGTCCCAGTCTCACCCCCCATGTCCCAGTCCCACCCCCCCCCCATGTCCCAGTCTCGCTTCCCCCCCATGTCCCAGTCTCGCTCCCCCCCATGTCCCAGTCTCGCTCCCCCCCCATGTCCCAGTCTCGCTCCCCCCCCCCATGTCCCAGTCTCACTCCCCCCCTTTCCCCATGTCCCAGTCTCACTCACCCCCTCTCCCCATGTCCCAGTCTCACTCCCTCTCCCCATGTCCCAGTCTCACTCACCCCCTCTCCCCATGTCCCAGTCTCACTCACCCCCTCTCCCCATGTCACACACGCTGATGCAGGAAGCAAGAAGGAGATGCTGCAGTGTATCTGTGTAGCACAGCGCCTCCTAATGGCTAAAAGAAAAATTGCTGCTACAGATAGCTTTTTTCTCTGCTCCTGGCAAAATCTCCGCTGTATCCTGCGCCCCCCCTAAACAATCTTGCTCCCCCCAGTTTGCGCACCGCTGCTTATTGGACCAACAACGTTACCACAGAGGCTAAATATATATAAATATATATATATATAAATATATATATATATATATAATCAAAAAATAAATAGATGATACCGTTCTGTGGCTAACGAAATGCTTTTATTTGTGTGAGCTTTCATACATACATACATACATACATACATACATACATACATACATACATATACATATACATATACATATACATATACATATATATATATGACCGAAGCTCGCTTCTGGCCGCAGGTACACCCCCCCTCCTGGTCGCCCCTCCCCCTGGCCACTCCTGTGGCCCGCCTGGATCGAGGAGGCCGCGCCCCGGTCACTGGCTGTGCCGCCCAAATGGGCTGGCCCGCTTTATTATGTGTGTGGCTAACAAGAGATATATGAATTATCCTAGGCATTATTGTCAAATCAGTCCCATTTACATACAGAACTGATTTGATACGCTTATTTGAATATAGGTTTTAAGACAAATTGTGCAAAATAAAAGATACATCAGTGGAGGTGAATTTTTTCACCTCTTTTAGTAAAAATAAGAGGTTGAGTGCAAGCATTATAGGGATTACTTTTTCCTTTTTTCTATTATTATCTACGATCCCAGTATGCACCCCTCCCCAAATAATTACTTACAACCATTTAGCTGAGCAGAAGCTGCCACTTTAGTTACTTAACAAAATGTAGCTTCTCTCTGATTGGATGAAGACAGTTCATGTGATCATGCCATAGCGCAAAAAAATCACTTTGATTTGACTCCTTCAATTTCACACCCTTACCTGCTCAGTCTGACGTGCGCGCTAGCGCCATCTATAGACATCCTCTTTGAGGATCATTGATGTGTACGCGCAGCGTGCTCGCGCCTCCGCTCCGTTACGCTCCATCTCCCAGACCATGGCCGAAGCCTTAGGACAAAGGTGTCCTCTCTGCTGTTACCTGGTGCATGTTTTATTTTTTTAACTGGGTAGAGAGTCACAACAGGTGTATGGTAAAAAAGGATATATTAAAGAAGTCTATGACGGAGTAAAGGGTTATTGTGTCAGGGAGCCCTGTGACCCAGTGAGATTGTGCTATTGCACAATGAGAATGACTAAATACTGCTGGTCAGTCTCCTCCCACCAACCGCCTTGTATTCACATAAACAAAGGTGGACCATTGTTATTTTGGAAACCCTTACGCAGAATGCATTTACCTTGTGATAAGAGAAAGGGTGAGCCACGCTTTGCATAAGATTACTGTAACTAATCTCGGCTTGTAGTGTATGAGTCGTAACGGTGTAAACGTAAGTCACCAACCCCTTCACTTCCACATGGGCTAGCAATGCGTTAAAGCAGAACATCTCAACTCCCGTCCTCAAGACCCAGTCCAACAGGTCAGGTTTTCAGGATATCCCTCCTTCAGCATTGGTGGCTCAATCAGTCAAAGACCAAGCAAACTGATTGAGCCACCTGTGCTGAAGCAGGATGTCCTTAAACCTGACCTGTTCGGAGGTCTTGAGGACTGGAGTTGAGAACAGCTGCATTCAAGGAATGAATTACTGGCCTTTAATACAGGTTAGGGGTTAACCACAGTCATACACCATTAGTAGCAAGACTGTCCTAAATATAAAAGAAAGTAAAGTCCTGTATCAAATAGGATTGGTGGTTTTACAGCAGATAGGGAAATGAGCAGACTAGGAAGACCAAGGTTTCCTGCCGTATCTGCTTCAAATCCTACTTTTCTATGTTTAGTGATGGTGTCTTCGATGTCAGTCTTTGACTGAGCCACCGATTAAGCCACCTGTGCTGAAGCAGGGATTTCCTGAATACCTGACCTGTTGGTGGCCCTTGAGAACCTCCCCCCCCCCCCCCCTCTTGCTTAACACCTCACATTATCGTGGAAATCTTTAAGCGTATTCAGGCCGGAGCCTGAAATGACTATTAGAAAAACTCTCCAGAGATGAAACGACGGCTTCCTTCTGCTTAGCTCAGGTGTGGCAGACTTACGTCAGTCCCTCAAACATGGGCGTCCGCAGGAGGGGGAAAGGGGGGGGGGCGCTTGTCCCCCCCTGGATCACTCGCGTTCCCGGACTGTTTTTGACGTTTATGGTGCCGTACAGTATATGTATAAACGCCAAAAACAGACTCCGGGAGGACCGGGATGGAGGTGGGTGGGTCCCCCTGGCACCGCGGCAGGCAGCAAGTGGTAGGCTAGCTACGCAGGAGGAAGCGCAGCGCACTGTCATTGGTAGCACTACCTACCAATGAGAGCCGCCTCACTCCCAAGTCGGGACCAATCTGTGCTGCGGCCGGACCCGCCAATGTGCTGCGGTGGCGCCGGTACCAACAAGTCCACTCATCATTGGTAGCTGAGCGCTACCAATGAGAGAGCAGCCGCCGTCCCTTGATGACCCAGTCCCTGAGTCGGACCAATCATGGTCCGACTCTGACCTCCACACTCATCACGCGGCCTCCCGCCCATCATGCTCCCGTCACCTCTTACTCGTCATCAATTTGCGCCGGCTCACAGTTCAGAGAGTCAGCTGAAGAGTGAAGACGCAGGCAGCAGCGCTCTCTCTGCGCAATAGGCCCCGGCAGCCCCGGCACTCTGCAGAGTAGACTGCAATTAGTTCTGAAATCTGAATCCAATAATCCACAGACCACAGTAGTTTTGCTGCCTCAGGGGGCAGGAGGTAGCATTTGGAATTGGCAACAATTTGAAAATTAGGGTACAAAGAAAACACGACGTTTCGCTGGGTGCCAGTGCCACCACATGCATCATGGTGGCTATTTATTAAGCTGAGCTGAATAGAGCGTGAGAAAGATTCTGAGAGAATGGAGAAATATTATGGAAATAGCAAGACGGGGGCAGGGTGAGAGTGAGAGCAGCGAGAGAGGGTAAAAGTAAAATAGATACAGCAAAAGAGAGACAAAGGAGGATGATGCTACTATGGATGGAAAAAGAAAGATGGGGAGAGAGAGGGAGCACATGATAGAAAAAACCCTGCGCTGTGTCTTGTGTGTTGTTGAAAAAACAAGGAGAAGCAGACAGTGAAAAACGAGGGAAAGCAAGCAAGCACTCAGAAAAACGGGGGAGCGGAAGATGTGGGATTATATCTGGTGAATGATGTGGATGCCATCCAATGCTAAGGCAAGTGCTGTGGGGTTATAACTGGTGCTGTGTGGCAAGTGTTTTGGGTGCAATCTAGTGCTGTGGCAAGTGAAATCTGGCACTACACTATATATATATATATATATATATATATATATATATATATATTGTGTGTGTGTACCGTCATACTAATAAGTGCTCCCACATAGATCGTAGGTCGCAGCACGCCCCGTTCCGCAGCAGAACGGGATGGACCCAATGATGAAGCATGCCACCAAGGGGAAACCCTATTGGGTGAGGGTTATATATATTCTGTTTTCCTTTCTTTTTTGAAAAAGTGTTGGTTTTGCAGTACTGAAGGGTCTTTTTTTGATTACAAGTATATATACCCACCCACCCACACTGTGTGCCACACACATACACTTTTCCTTTTTCAAGTTTCTATTAGGGCATACAGGGCTGTATTCAATAAATAGTGCATTGTAGGTGAGTTATTTGAAGTTCATAAATCTCATCTTACCAATATAACTATGCATTATGCAAGGAAAGCTTGGATCTCCTAGCAGGAAAACTTTAAAGGGATTTTTCAACCCCCTGCAGCTCATCTACAACCCACAGTTTATTCAATACCGCCAGCCCGGTGATGAGCAGAGTATTTAATGATCCCCATTTCTTTTTCTTGTGTCCCACCTGGCACACATCATGTCGGAGGATCCTGCGCAGAGAAGCATCCTTAAAAAGTAGTAGTACGGCTGGAATTTCTGCACTTAAGCGCCAGAGTGACATGGCAAGTTCTGCAGGCACCACCAGATCCGGCAACCCTGAGTAGCTGCTCTTTTCTGATGCCATAACTACACTTTCACAATTGCTTTATTAACCGTCAAGCTTTCTCAAATTTGCTTGAAAATGCACCATTTGCTCACTCTTTTTTTCCAAAATTTTCTCGGGGGGGAGAACCCCCCTTATGCTGGTCGGGCTCGCTCGCCACAGTGCACACACCACCAGTTTTACGCCGGGCACTGGCCGTTAAAATTAAGCCCCCCTCCCTGAAAAAATGTCTGTGGACGCCCATGTCCTCAAATCATGTTTTTCATGGTGTTTGCTGATGCAATTAAGCACAAGCGTTACACAGGCATAATTATTAAGCACAAATGTATGATTGTGAAATTAAGCATAACCAATGGCGCTGATCTAAGTCCTCAATACCATATTTTAAGCATAGCTGCTAATTACTCTGTAAGGCTGTGGTCCCAGTGCGTTCTGTAGCACGCGCGCCTGGCGGGTGTGTGGCATGTGCACAGCGCTTCACCGCAAACCGCGGTCCTGGGAGAGAGGGAGAGATTGCGATGGGAGGGGGCGTGGCAGGGTGTTTGCATGGGCGTGGCCATGACCTCACGCGGCTGGTTCGCCCTCATTGGCTGAACCGCCGGCGGGGGCGTGGCCATGCCTCCGTCGCAAGTTCCACATACAAAAAAATTGTATGTGTGAAAACTTGCAGTACAGCGCGGCTGCTAAATGCGCGCAGACGCATGTACTGGGCCCGGATAGACTGGGGGGCGGTGCTTGTGCGCCGAGGCATGCGCTGTAGAATGCACTGGGACTGCAGCCTAAGGTCTAACTCTAATTTGGCTCCTAATTCCAGAAATAGCAATGGAGCTAAAACTTTTAACACTGCTACTACTGTATCTTTGTAATTGCATTGAAACTCTCAATCAGGCCCATTGTTCCATATCTATCCTATTTAAGGCTCCCCATCCTCAATCTCCATTTAAAATTCTCATTTTTACAGACTTTGAGTGCAGTATTAATTGATATCTGACAGAGAGACAATGATTGGGGGAAGGGGCCTTGGTTGTGCACATATGTGTTTTGCCTTCGTGTTTTTCTTACAGAATGTTTATTGCCATATACGGTACAGCATATGGGGTTTTACGTGTAACTGTCATGTGAAGTTCGATCATATCATTCAGATTTGCTTTACAGTAGCTACTTGCATTGATTTATTTTGGCTCTAGGAGGACTGCACGTTGCAAACAGCAGCTCGCCCCTCCTGATGCTTTTTGTTTGTATCTGACCTCATGGATCTTACATCAAGGGTTGCCAACTGGACTCAGGTCAATTGTATTGTATTGTATGTCTTTATTTATATAGCGCCAAAAGTGTACTCAGCGCTTCACAAAGAATACAGTACAGGGAATTATTATTATACAATAAGTGCAGCAAAATCAGACAATAGGAAAGGAAATCCCTGCCCCGAAGAGCTTACAATCTAAGAGGTTTAATGGGAAACGTACAGAGACAGCAGGTGAGTGAATAAGTGCTGTAGATGGCAGTGCTTGGTCACAATGAGTGGTAGGAGTGACTGAGTGTGGGACCTTAGCCATGAGGGCAGGCTATTGGGATGCTTGATTTGTGGGGTAAAATTTAAGGAAGGTCAGTGTTAAATGAAAAGGTTAACACCATTTACAGGGGAAGAGGTGGCAGGGAGGCATGTGTGAGATCAGGTGTGTGTATCTGGCTTCAGGCTTAGGGGAGATCCCCAGCAGCAGGAAGGAGGAGATAGAGGGTGTGAATAGAGGATTTGTGTGGGTGTTTTTTATTGAGGGGTAAAGAAGTTGTTGGGAGAGAGGTGTATAAATAATGATGCAGTGGGGAGTGGAGATGTTGTAGAGAACAGAAATGCTCACTAAGGAGTGAGGAAACAGTAAACAGAAAAAGAAATAGGGAGGGCATAGCGAGATACAGGAGGAGAGAGTTCCAAGGTACTGGAGGATAAAAGTGTACAAATAAATCACAGATGTTAAACGTTAATGTCTCACTGTGGCAACGTTGTAATGCAGCGTCCAGATCTTCCTCCAATTTCAACTCCAAAATTAACTCTTGTAGACACTTTTGATGTACACTTATGATGTGATGCTTTTGATGTTACACAGCCTTATGGCTAAACAGCCATGCTACAGTGACTTAAGTACCATATTCACATGCATTTGACTAACACTTAAGGGAGGGGTTTGTCTAATCAACTCAGACTTACAAAATAGTTAATTAGATTATCATTTCTCTCTCAATTGATAGGAATCAGCTCACAAACATACCCCAAAAGCCAATTAAATCTTAATTTCTCTGGTTGGTAGAATGCAGCTCAATGACACATACCTGTTTGAAGAGATAAATCAGAATGTTTATCCAGATATTCAGAACGCATCCATGATTAAAGATAGAAAGATAGAAATAAAACATTCAGAGATATGAACCCCAAAATTAACTCTTGTAGACACTTTTGATGTACATTGAGCTGTCAATGGGACTGGTCGATCCAGTTTTAAGCAAAGGAGCTCCTTTGAGCGCTTTGAGAAAGCAAACCATTTAGTACATTCTGGAGATAGTCATTTCTGAATATTGACAGGTTGATATCAATTTTTTTTCTTAAAACATTAACAGCTTTTTGTAGCCAATTTTTTTTCACTCCGATACAGGTTGAACCTTTCCCGGCTGCATTTCTCTAATCTGGCAACCTCCATTACAATGCCCCACAGGCATCTTCCTGCTAGAGGGACAATAAGCTGTGTTTATTTTTATTTATTTAAAATATATATATTGTTTTACATAAACTAAATGAATATAAAACTAACTCAGCCGTGTACGATTCACTTTCAATATATTCTACCGTTTGTCACAGCTTTCGGTACTTAACATATAGTATTGTGTTCTCATATAGTTACTTTTTTCATGTATAATTGCCAACACAAATCATTTGAGCTTTATTTAGAAAGTAATTATCATAGTGTCTTTTCAATAGTGATAGAGAAGTCATTTTCTACTCCGTTGCTGTTAACAAAAACAATGAGGAACAAACAAACCCATTAACGTATCATAACTTCTGACCCTTAACTAATAACATAACTTCTTTGTCTCATTTTTACGGTTAAGTGCTCTTCAAATCGTAATACCTTACACCGTACATCTTAATCTTTTGATCAACCCTAATTATATTATCATATAGTATATCTAACTGTCCATTAAATGTCTGTAAATGTAATGTAAAACCTCTGTTCTATTTAATGTAACCATGTACTATAGTGCCGACAATTATTCTAAAACAAATATGGAGCAATCAACAAAAAGACCCAGGTACATGCTGGGTACATGCTGGGTGCATGCTGGGTACATGCTGGGTACATGCTGGGTACATGCTGCAACATTTCACACATTTCTGCAGACAGACTAATGGCCCATCAGATTAACAGCGGGGGTACCTGGCAGTCCCATTCAAACTGAATGGGACTGCCAGGAACCCCTGCTGTGTTAATCCGATGGGCCATTAGTCTCTGCAGAAATGTGTGAAATGTTTGCAGCATGTACCCAGCATGTATCCAGCACGTACCAAGCATATACCTGGGTCTTGTTGGTGATAAACCCAGATTTTCCAAGGCAAGTTTAAGGCAAGTGTTAGAATACTCGTTGGCACACCTGTAGTATCATAACTCTGTGCCCAGGACATACTGGAAAACGAGAGGTAACTCTCAATGTATAACTTCCTGTTTAAGCAGGAAGTAATACATTGAAAGTTACCTCTCGTTTTCCAATATGTCCTGGGCACAGAGTTATGATATTCAACTAACAATAACAATATGTCCCACAGGGGCAAAAAGGAGAAGGGTAACACCACTCAACAGATAACAAAGTAGGGTGAATGTCATCAGGATATAGGATTGTGCCGTTTTGCCGCAATGTGGCACAACCTAAGTACTGAAGAGAATGGTAGTAAAGAATAAGAATCACACGACGAGAGACAGAGAGAGTTACAAGGGTTCACATTTACTGTACATACTGTACTATATGTGCTGTGTGCTATAGTGTTGTTAAAATAATTCAGAAGTGCCCAGATAAATACAGTGAACAAAATCCTTTTAAACAAAATGCAAGAAAAAAATTAACTATATGTGTGACAGTCGGAGGTAGCTGGCCTTCATTTATAAAGGTGAAGCCCGGACAGTTGATTCCAGAGACCGTGGGAAATGGGCTAAGAGGGTTAGCTCTTGGGTCCAGTAAGATAAAATCATGTATTTTCTGTAACCATGTTCCCATATACGGTCCCCTGCAGGGTTGTGGGATAGGAATGCCACGTAGGGTTGTGATTTCCCCCAAGAGAGAGCTGCAGGAAAGTGACTTTGGGAGCAGGGAAGCCGGGGAGATTATTAGGGCACCCCTATAGTCAGCCACATGTGTATTTGGGCAGCAATCCACTGCCCAAAATGTATTACAAGTATTTTTTGTGTTTTTCCCTTTCCGGGCATGCAATCACACAGGGATTTCAGGTGCGTGAGTTTTAAGGGGGATTTTGCGGAGAAAGTGGTGTCAGAATGTGCAATGTATCCCACAATCACCTCTAGGGTGCCCTGCTTCAGCATAGCCCAGGAAGGAAAATTAGTCAAATGAAATGTGTTTAATATCCTTAGAAAAGGGGGTCCCTGGTTTAGGGGGTACCCCAGGTAATGTTTTGGCTCCCCCAAAAAGTATAGGTTTGTGGGTACATGTCTGTACATAAGGACGGTGTGGGCTAGGGAAGCCCCCTGTAAAGTATAGTAAAACCTGACCTGTTTAGGGGCTTTTGAGGTTCCCTGTGTTGTAGAAACTACAGATTTTGGGAGTGTAAGTTTTAGGTGGGATATTTGGGTGAAACCGTATTCCGTTTGTTTGCAGGAGTTTGGGGGGCCGAGCTGCTGGTGGTCTCCTGATTCTCCCTGGCGTACATGCACTATGTGTGGGTTCGCGGGGTGGATTATATTGGGGCTGCACAGTGTCCCCCAGACTCCTGTAGTCCTGTGCGGAGCCTGGCTAATGGCCACCGCACTTACTGTCCACTGCGCATGCACGAGACCTCCATTGCGCATGCGCCAATATCCAAAATGGCGGCCCCCACTGCCAGGTGTGCCGCGGATCTCCGGAGCACTCTCCCTGACTGCCGGGTCCTCCCACCTCTCCGGCGGCACCAGGGCAACTGTCTCTCCGCCCCACAGACCGGGAGGTAAGGGGGAGCTCCAATCGCTGCCACAGCTGTTCCGCCCCCTTCCCCACCCGGCACGGAGGTAAGGGGTCTCGGCTACACATGTATAATATTTACATAGTAGATGAGGTTAAAAAAAAAGACATACTGTATGTCCCCATCAAGTTCCACCTATGCTAAATGTTGACGACAGATACTTATCCTATATTTGTATTTGCATTATATTGATCCAGAGGAAGGCAAACAAAACCCCCCAGTGACACATTATGCAATGCTGTTTTATAAGGGGGGAAATACATTCCTTCCTGACTTCAAATATCAGATTTCTCCCAGGATCTGCATTGTTCCCATGTTTACCTATTTGTAATATCCCTGTATACTGCACCTTACGTTTTGTTATGTGTTTTAGAAAATGAGAGATTTACTGTATGCCCCAAATATTTATTTCTTGTAGAGGGGGTAAGGTATGTGTTGAAGTGGGTATGAATTGTATATGGTAAATGCCCCTTTTTGTTTTTAATCATTAGTTTCCATCCTCCTTCTACAGTATATGGGGACGAGTAAAGTCTATATCATGATAATACAGATCAAGATGAACAAAAATTACAGAGAGATATCCTAATCGCACAAGGATTCCAATCCAATCTCAAATGATATAATATAAGAGTTTCTGCAACCCCAGCACCCCACTGCTATGTATTGTATCTATTGTATTGTATGTCTTTATTTATATAGCGCCATATATGCACATAGCGCTTCACAACAGTAATCCACGTTGTAATCATATAAATAACAAATAATATATATAACACATAATGGGAATAAGTGCTTCAGACATAAAAGTAACATTAATGAAGAGGAGGCCCTGCTCCGAGGAGCTTACAATCTAATTGGAAGGTAGGAAGAACGTATAGAGACAGTAGGAGAGAATTCTGGTAAGTGCGTCTGCAGGGGGCCAAGCTTTATGTGTGTAGCTTTAGGTATGTTATGTTGGAGTTCTGGTAATAGAGCGATGTGTTTCAGAGTTATTTATGCCTGTTGCTCAGATGTGACTATCAGAAGGCAAACTCTTGTATTGCTGACAGCATTGTTCTTCTCTGCTGATAAAGATATGCTAGAATGAAATATAGTAACACCCATCACAATATAGCTATGGGATTTTATTTTGGTATCAATATGTTTTATTTTGTTTGTCTTCAAGGATGGGGTATTGCAACATGTTTTAACTACCAATAAATTGCTCTCACAATATTGATTAAATGGTGCCAGTTTCCGCGTATTTAATGCACTGAAAAATGTAATATTTAACATGGCAGAATAATGCCAACAGTCTGTCTCATCCCCCAACAGTCTCCCAAAACCTTTATAAGAGACATTAGCAGCGTGTCAAATGGGAATATTCCACCTGTGCCTCCTGACGGTTACACAGATATACACAGGCAGTGATACGGAACACACTCTCCCTCACGCTGTGTAAGGGTCTCTCTGTAAGCATGGCCTCTGGTTTCACCATCTTCTGTGCTGTTATCGCCACAGGTGAGTAAAACCGCCCTGGCTACAGATGGGCAAACTTGCAGGAATTCGGATTTCCAATGTTCCACTCAAATACTCCACAAAAAGCTCCGTTTGGAAAGATTGCAGAAATGTACATTTTGAGCAGGGAAAAACAAAAATTAGAAAATATTTACAAACTGGACATGTAGACAGTTACAGAAGAGCTGCACCTCTACGCATATTATGTATAATAGTATTAAAGCAGGGGTGCTCAACTCCAGTCCCCAGGCCCTCCCAACAGGTCAGATTTGAAGGATATCGCAGCTTCAGCACAGGTGGCTCAGTCAGATGCTCAGTCCAAGATAACCGCAAAGTTTTTGTGTATTAAGAAGATTTGCAAATGTCCTTGAAAAGCATTTTCTTCTTTTGCCGCTTTTCCGTGGAAAGTAAGTCGTGGGACATCTCTAAGGCAGGTTATTGATCATAAGAGGGATTTATATTTGTATTGCATTTATTGGAGTCAGGAGGAAATAATGTAATTGTATTGTGTAAGTATGCACACGCTCTTAAGCAAACTAATGTTAATGTGCCAAATATAGATCAACATTTCGTTTTGTTACTGCATGGGAATGACTTGTTACTGCCTGGGAATGACTTGTTACTGCATGGGAATGACTTGTTACTGCATGGGAATGACTTGTTACTGCATGGGAATGACTTGTTACTGCATGGGAATTGCTTGTTACCTCCTGGGAATTACTTGATACTGCATGGGAATGACTTGTTACTGCCTGGGAATGACTTGTTACTGCATGGGAATGACTTGTTACTGCATGGGAATGACTTGTTACTGCATGGGAATGACTTGTTACCGCATGGGAATAACTTGTTACTGCATGGGAATGATTTGTTACTGCCTGGGAATGACTTGATACAGTACAGGAATTAATTGTTACTGCATGGGAATGACTTGTTACTGCATGGGAATTACTTGTTACTACATGGGAATTACTTGTTAACACATGGGAATGACTTGTTACTGCCTGGGAATGACTTGTTACTGCCTGGGAATTACTTGTTACCGCATGGGAATAACTTGTTACTGCATGGGAATAACTTGTTACTGCATGGGAATAACTTGATACAGTACAGGAATGAATTGTTACTGCATGGGAATGACTTGTTACCGCATGGGAATGACTTGTTACCACATGGGAATGACTTGTTACTGCCTGGGAATGACTTGTTACTGCATGGGAATGACTTGTTACTGCCTGGGAATGACTTGCTACTGCCTGGGAATGACTTGTTACTGCCTGGGAATGACTTGTTACTGCCTGGGAATGACTTGTTACTGCCTGGGAATGAATTGTTACTGCATGGGAATGACTTGTTACTGGCTGGGAATGATTTGTTACTGCATGGGAATGACTTGTTACTGCATGGGAATGACTTGTTACAGCATGGGAATGACTTGTTACTGCCTGGGAATGACTTGTTACCGCATGGGAACGACTTGTTACTGCATGGGAATTATATGTTACTGCATGGGAATAACTTGTTACTGCATGGGAATTATATGTTACTGCATGGGAATTATTTGTTACTGCATGGGAATGACTTGTTACTGCATGGGAATTACACGTTACTGCATGGGAATGTCTTGTTACTGCATGGGAATGACTTGTTACTGCATGGGAAGTACTTGTTACTGCCTGGGAATGACTTGTTACTGCATGGGAATGACTTGTTACTGCATGGGAACGACTTGTTACTGCATGGGAAGTACTTGTTACTGCATGGAAATGACTTGTTACTGCATGGGAATGACTTGTTACTGCATGGGAATGAATTGTTACTGCATGGGAATGACTTGTTACTGGCTGGGAATGATTTGTTACTGCATGGGAATGACTTGTTACTGCATGGGAATGACTTGTTACAGCATGGGAATGACTTGTTACTGCCTGGGAATGACTTGTTACCGCATGGGAACGACTTGTTACTGCATGGGAATTATATGTTACTGCATGGGAATAACGTGTTACTGCATGGGAATTATATGTTACTGCATGGGAATTATTTGTTACTGCATGGGAATGACTTGTTACTGCATGGGAATGACTTGTTACTGCATGGGAATTACACGTTACTGCATGGGAATGTCTTGTTACTGCATGGGAATGACTTGTTACTGCATGGGAATGACTTGTTACTGCATGGGAACGATGTGTTACAGCATGGGAATGACTTGTTACTGCATGGGAACGACTTGTTACTGCATGGGAAGTACTTGTTACTGCATGGAAATGACTTGTTACTGCATGGGAATGACTTGTTACTGCATGGGAATGACTTGTAACTGCATGGGAATTACTTGTTACTGCATGGGAATGATTTGTTACTGCCTGGGAATGACTTGTTACTGCATGGGAATGACTTGTTACTGCATGGGAATGACTTGTTACTGCATGGGAATGACTTGTTACTGCATGGGAAGTACTTGTTACTGCATGGAAATGACTTGTTACTGCATGGGAATGACTTGTTACTGCATGGGAATGACTTGTAACTGCATGGGAATTACTTGTTACTGCATGGGAATGATTTGTTACTGCCTGGGAATGACTTGTTACTGCATGGGAATGACTTGTTACCGCATGGGAATGACTTGTTACCGCATGGGAATGACTTGTTACTGCCTGGGAATGACTTGTTACTGCATGGGAATGACTTGTTGCTGCATGGGAATGACTTGTTACTGCATGGGAATGACTTGTTACCGCATGGGAATAACTTGTTACTGCATGGGCATGACTTGTTACTGCATGGGAATGATTTGTTACTGCCTGGGAATGACTTGATACAGTACAGGAATTAATTGTTACTGCATGGGAATGACTTGTTACTGCATGGGAATTACTTGTTACTACATGGGAATTACTTGTTAACACATGGGAATGACTTGTTACTGCCTGGGAATGACTTGTTACTGCCTGGGAATTACTTGTTACCGCATGGGAATAACTTGTTACTGCATGGGAATAACTTGATACAGTACAGGAATGAATTGTTACTGCATGGGAATGACTTGTTACCGCATGGGAATGACTTGTTACCACATGGGAATGACTTGTTACTGCCTGGGAATGACTTGTTACTGCATGGGAATGACTTGTTACTGCCTGGGAATGACTTGCTACTGCCTGGGAATGACTTGTTACTGCCTGGGAATGACTTGTTACTGCCTGGGAATGACTTGTTACTGCCTGGGAATGAATTGTTACTGCATGGGAATGACTTGTTACTGGCTGGGAATGATTTGTTACTGCATGGGAATGACTTGTTACTGCATGGGAATGACTTGTTACAGCATGGGAATGACTTGTTACTGCCTGGGAATGACTTGTTACCGCATGGGAACGACTTGTTACTGCATGGGAATTATATGTTACTGCATGGGAATAACTTGTTACTGCATGGGAATTATATGTTACTGCATGGGAATTATTTGTTACTGCATGGGAATGACTTGTTACTGCATGGGAATTACACGTTACTGCATGGGAATGTCTTGTTACTGCATGGGAATGACTTGTTACTGCATGGGAATTACACGTTACTGCATGGGAATGTCTTGTTACTGCATGGGAATGACTTGTTACTGCATGGGAATGACTTGTTACTGCATGGGAACGATGTGTTACAGCATGGGAATGACTTGTTACTGCATGGGAACGACTTGTTACTGCATGGGAAGTACTTGTTACTGCATGGAAATGACTTGTTACTGCATGGGAATGACTTGTTACTGCATGGGAATTAATTGTTACTGCATGGGAATGACTTGTTACTGGCTGGGAATGATTTGTTACTGCATGGGAATGACTTGTTACTGCATGGGAATGACTTGTTACAGCATGGGAATGACTTGTTACTGCCTGGGAATGACTTGTTACCGCATGGGAACGACTTGTTACTGCATGGGAATTATATGTTACTGCATGGGAATAACGTGTTACTGCATGGGAATTATATGTTACTGCATGGGAATTATTTGTTACTGCATGGGAATGACTTGTTACTGCATGGGAATGACTTGTTACTGCATGGGAATTACACGTTACTGCATGGGAATGTCTTGTTACTGCATGGGAATGACTTGTTACTGCATGGGAATGACTTGTTACTGCATGGGAACGATGTGTTACAGCATGGGAATGACTTGTTACTGCATGGGAACGACTTGTTACTGCATGGGAAGTACTTGTTACTGCATGGAAATGACTTGTTACTGCATGGGAATGACTTGTTACTGCATGGGAATGACTTGTTACTGCATGGGAATTACTTGTTACTGCATGGGAATGATTTGTTACTGCCTGGGAATGACTTGTTACTGCATGGGAATGACTTGTTACCGCATGGGAATGACTTGTTACCGCATGGGAATGACTTGTTACTGCATGGGAATGACATGTTACCGCATGGGAATGACTTGTTACTGCCTGGGAATGACATGTTACTGCATGGGAATGACATGTTACCGCATGGGCATGACTTGTTACTGCATGGGAATGACTTGTTACTGCATGGGAATGACATGTTACCGCATGGGAATTATTTGTTACTGCATGGGAATGACTTGTTACCACATGGGAATGACTTGTTACTGCATGGGAATGACTTGTTACTGCATGGGAATGACTTGTTACCACATGGGAATGACTTGTTACTGCATGGGAATGACTTGTTACCGCATGGGAATGACTTGTTACTGCATGGGAATGATTTGTTACTGCCTGGGAAGGACTTGTTACCGCATGGGAATGACTTGTTACTGCCTGGGAATGACTTGTTACTGCATGGGAATGACATGTTACCGCATGGGCATGACTTGTTACTGCATGGGAATGACTTGTTACAGCATGGGAATGACATGTTACCGCACTGGAATGATTTGTTACCGCATGGGAATGACTTGTTACCGCATGGGAATGACTTGTTACCACATGGGAATGACTTGTTACTGCATGGGAATGACTTGTTACTGCATGGGAATGACTTGTTACCGCATGGGAATGACTTGTTACTGCATGGGAATAACTTGTTACTGCATGGGAATGACAAGTTACCGCATGGGAATGACTTGTTACTGCATGGGAATGACGTGTTACCGCATGGGAATGACTTGTTACCGCATGGGTATGACTTGTTACTGCATGGGAATAACTTGTTACAGCATGGGAATGACCAGTTACCGCATGGGAATGACTTGTTACTGCATGGGAATGACGTGTTACCGCATGGGAATGACTTGTTACTGCATGGGAATGACTTGTTACTGCATGGGAATGACATGTTATCGCATGGGAATGAATCATTTTTCTGTAATGTTTTGCTGAACTTAGTTATTGATAAAACTATTTTAAATATACGTGTTCACATGTTGGTCTGTAAAGTTCCTGACTGCCATGGTTTAGAATAAAATGCAGACGTGTTTTTGGAAGAGGTCAGTGGAAGGGAAATTCATAGGCACAAAGCATGATGTATACAGTGCGCAACTGAAAGTGTTCTGGAACATACCAAAAAGTGGTCATACGAGCAATCATCATACTTACATCTCTGTATGAGGTGGGCTTCATAGTGTATCAAGATATTGTTCAGCACGTTCAGAACAGGAGCCAGTAATGAATCAAATAGAATAGTTCAAGGATTGATTGATACAATGATCCGACTTTGAGCCTTAATGCTACAAAAAACCCTTATACTTCCGCTTTACAATAAGGGAGGGTAGCGAGAGAAGTATGGGACAGGTAGAGGGTGTAACCTATAAAAAAATTTAAACTGTAGACTGGCCATCCCTGGAACTAGATCTGCTAATAGAGATAGTGCTTTAAATTCAAAAGACTCCTGCGATAGTTAACAGGACAGAATGGGCTAGTAGCTACACAATGAGCATGGAGGACCCCATTCCCAGGGTTGGGAAGTACCCCATTCTGTGGCTGCCTGGGGTGAACACTGCCTGGCTAATAATGTGAACGAAGGAAACAAAATAAACCCAACGTACGTTTCGCTGTGGGACACAGCTTCTTTCGGGGTGGGCATGTAACGTCTCATATGGTCCACTTAAAGTATTTTTTTTGCCTTGGTAAAAAGAAACGCTGATTCGCAGAGTAATGATTTCATTACTATGGTGCTGTACAGAGCTGTACCACTGATTTAAAAGGGAACACAGGGTGGCTTCTTATATCCGGAGCTCTATCATTGTCAATACTCCGGCAGCTACATGAACATATAACTGGACTTATCTTAACTTAAAATGTACAAATATATATTTTTAAACCTACATGGCAATGCCTGGGGGAACAAAAATCCAGGATCTGTCTCAGTTCTTCAGACGAGATGACTCTCACACCGGAGCAGCCTCGCCACATGGCATGCGTGGCCTCAAAACATGGCATGCGTGGCCTCACCACATGGCATGCATGACCTCACTACATGGCATGCATGGACTCACCACATGGCATGCATGGCCTCACCACATGGCATGCATGGCCTTACCACATGGCATGCGTGGCCTCACCACATGGCATGCATGGACTCACCACATGGCATGCATGGCCTCACCACATGGCATGCATGGCCTTACCACATGGCATGCGTGGCCTTACCACATGGCATGCATGGCCTTACCACATGGCATGCGTGGCCTCACTACATGGCATGCATGGACTCACCACATGGCATGCATGGTCTCACCACATGGCATGCATGGCCTCACCACATGGCATGTGTGGCCTTACCACATGGCATGCGTGGCCTTACCACATGGCATGCATGGACTCACCACATGGCATGTGTGGCCTTACCACATGGCATGCGTGGCCTTACCATATGGCATGCATGGACTCACCACACGGCATGCCTGGCCACACCACATGGCATGCATGGACTCACCACATGGCATGCATGGACTCACCACATGGCATGCATGGACTCACCACATGGCATGCATGGACTCACCACATGGCATGCATGGACTCACCACATGGCATGCATTCCTCTCCAGCTTCACCACACGCTGCTTCTGACAAAGAAGAGTATAATCCTTATATAAATAAACTCTGGGAGCTCATATCTCTGTGCTCATTAAACCAGGGAAAGACATGCTGAATTGCTCTAGTTTTAGGCCGATCGCTCTGTTAAATGTAGACCTAAAAAGTATCCAAAATATTAGATAATAGAATTAATGTGTTTTTTTTTTACCAGAATTAATAAACTTAGACCAAGTTTGTTTCATCCATCATAGAGAAGACAGAGAAAATACAGAAAAATAATATCCCACATTTCATACGAAAACACCAGATTCCCACCATCTTTATCTCTATGGATGCAGAAAAAAGCTTTTGATAGATTAATTGGACATTCATGTTCCGAGTTAAGTAATGTCTTTTTAACATGTATTAAAGCCCTATACACGTCTTCCACTTGAAGAGTCAAGAGTCAAGAGTAAATGGTTCGCTGTCAGACTAATTTAATATTAAAAATGGGACTAGACAGGGATGCTCCTTGTCACCTCTTTTTGCCGTAGTCCTGGAGCCCCGAATAGAATGTATAAGAACCAATATAGACAACATGGGTATGATAAATGGACATAACTACAAATTAGCCCTCTACTGTACCTGGACGATATGCTACTGACCCTCACAAACCCACTCAAATTGATGCAAAATTTAATGAAGGAAATGGAGTAGTTCAGAAGAGTTTCTAATTTCAAAATCAATTTCAGCAAGTCCTAAGCACTAAACATTTTGCCACCACCTAATCTGGTCCAACAACTGAAAAACAATTTATCTTTTACATGGAACCTACATAAAATTAAGTACCTTGGCATTCAAATAACATTCTCACACAGGACCTAAACAAAGAAAATTATCCAAGACTACTGAATTTCATGAAACAAGACCTGTGCACGTGCACAAATGGACTATCTCATGGATAGGGAGGATTAATGTTATAAAAATGTGCATTCTACTATAATTATATTTGTTCAAAACGATTCCCATTGGATTACTCCTCTCATTCTTCAGGATCCTACAAACTCAGATGAATAGATGTATCTGGTCTCACAGACAACCCAGAATTCAGCACACAGTTTTAACCCACAATGAAGAAACGGGAGGTCTAGGTAGCCTGGATTCCGGCAGGAAACACTGATCCTGAGCACAGACTGTCCCACATCCTGAGGGGGGAATCCAGGTCACTATCACAGGGAAGGACCGAGAGATCACGGGGCTCCCCCCACCCTCCATAAGAAGTACACACACAGTGAGGAGGGGATAAAGTGCACATCTCAGGCACTGAGGGGGACAGGCTCTGAAGCCTCTAAGTCCCCTTTCCTGTGTTCCCCCTCACATTGTCCACCCCCTGCTGCACAGAGATCTTCAGCCTGTGTTATTGGATAGTAAATTCTGCGCTGGTCCGACCTGGAGCAAAGAGAGGATTGTCCCATAGTGGGGTCATGCCTGAAGACGTGTGGATAAACTTATCTATCAACGATTGAAGCGAGAGGAAATCCTTCAATCCTATTGGCGCTGGGAGGGTTTGGTAGAGATATATCTTCTTACATGTTTGTTTGTCTGAGATTACATTGAGGACACTTCCATGGAACTCATCCCAGCTTTTTGAATTGGACTATATTTGGTCAGATTTTTATTTCCTTTAGGCGCTGGTTTATCTGTTTTTACTGGACTCCATAACGCCACTCTATTGCCCATTTTGATTGACTGGCATGGAAATGATAAACATAAGTAATGGGTGCAATTTGAGAGAAGCTTTGCTGAGCCAACCGATCGGGATATCTTTTATTGGTTAGTGTTACGCCGGTGCTGCCCGCAGACCAGACTCGTCCCCCAAGCAGAAGGAGGAAGTGGTAATACACGCACCCGCAGCAAAGGGAGCGTGTCCGGACTGAGGTATGAAGCGTTGCCAGGCCAGGTGTAGTAAGGTAGACAATACTTGCCGGTACCGGTTGTAGAGATAGAGTGAAGGATGCCTTGCCGAGGTCAGGGAGTAGAGAGTGGAGTTAGGGCGTTGTCCAAGCCGTGTTCAAGGGGTTACCAGAGTGAGCGTTGTCCAAGGAGTGCCGAGATCGAGAGCCAGAGGGGGTAGTCGTACGAGCTGCGTCAGAACCTGTGAAAACACTGAGAGAATCCAGAAGTACTTCCATACAGAGACTATGTCGAGCAAAGAGTGAGAGCAGGGAGGAGCTAGATAAAGCAGGAAGGTCCAATTAGGAACGGAGGCGGGACAGGAAGAGCTACAGGGAGACACTGCAGATTGGTGCAGGCATAACAGGCCAGGTGAGACTTGTTGGTAACCTGAGTATGCCCGTGCAGTGTGCGGGGGCGGAGCCTGAAGTCCGGGGGACGGGAAGAAGAGTGTGCAGACTGAGCGTGCTTCTTAACTCGTGTACGCGCGTGAACCGAGCCAGTGGATGGTGCAGGTGTGCGTGCAGGTGTGCGTGCAGGTGTGCGTGCAGGAGGGCGTGGGCGCGCCCGGCGCTGAGCAGAGAAATCGCCGAGGGGAGTAATCCCGCGGCGGCAGGGGCGAGGAGCCGTGGAGGCCGGTAAGGCAGGTTTGTTTTGTGTGTCCAGGGGCTCCCTGCGGGAAGGGGGTGCTCTGTGTGGGGAGCGTGGAGAACGCCGATTCCTGACAGTTAGAAAGTCCTATCGCCCTACATGTATGAATGATCACCCTCTAATACCAGATGTAAAGGGGGTATGAGATGCCAAGACATACAGTTTCGGCTGTACCCCTTTTTCAGCCCCACTAAACCCTATTCTAAATATGAAAGAATTCCCCTCACAGAGAAATTAGTAAATGAAGAGGCAGGAATTCACAGGATCTCAAACATTGTTTGTGGATCAACTTCAATATTTCTCATTCTTACAAGGTCATTGTAAGTGGCCTGATTGGGGGTTGTGTCACTACTCGCAAATTAGACATTTCATAAGTATAAGGGTTCAAGAGAGTTACCTCTAGAGCCCAGTGACATTGTTTGATTCAAATTTACTTTGCACAATGAAAGTATTTTTTGTGTTTTCATCCTTCTGGGCATGTCAGTGAGCAGGGATTGCCAGGGGATGAGTTTCAAGGGGGATTGTGCGGAGGAATTGTTGTCAGAATGTGTCTAGGTAGTCGGGTCCGGAGTTGTCAGTTCCCCATAAAATGTACCTGGGAATCATGCCTGATTCCCAGATACATGTAGGCACATTGTCCCGGCAATACCTCCCCTTGAAAACACAAGCGTGTCTCACCGTTAGGGTACCCTGCTTAAGCATAGCCCAGAAAGGTGAATGGGGCACAGGGATGAAAAAGTGTCCCTGTAGCTGAGGGGATCCCCAGGTTAAGGGGGTACCCCAGTTAGTTCCCAGGAAGCCCAGAACCTGTATTGGGTTTGTGAGGTGCCCCAACCACAGATAAGGTTGGGGGGGGGGACTCTCAGAGCCCAGGCTAAGTCCAGAAGATGTGTGTGGGGAATAAAGGCTGATAGGAATAAAAGTACATCTTTCTATTCTATTCCCCATACCCAGAGACTTAGGGATGTATTAAAGTATATTTTATTGTTACTGTTGTAATAATATAATGTACTGTTGTGTACTGTAAGGTGCTGCGACTTTTGAAACCGATGCCCAAACAGACTGTCAGGGCTAACCCATAGGTGCCAGTAAGTTTGCTGGACATCGAAGTTCAAAGTAGCCAGAGATGCCAAAGGTGTGAAAGCTATTTGGGTAGCAGGGAGGGGCTCAAGTACTCAGGTCAGGGGAACAATGACAATCGTCGGGGCTGCCATCTGCTCTGCCAGACTTAGTGTAACCTGACCCAGTGGGTGGCATTGAGATAGCCAGGAACGGAGGTGCCAGGCTTGTGCATGTCCCTTGGCAATTTCATATTTCCCACTGACCCGGCTTTTCATACAGACTTCTCTCTGATTGTCTGCTGAGAAAGTTCCCACGTGATGATTGGCTGCTGAGTTTCATGAATGAAACTCAGAATACTATAAGAAATGTCTAATGCCAATGAGATTTGTGCTTCTCAAAGTTGCTCTTGCGCGAATAGTAGAGTAACCGGCTTCGATTTCAAGCCAGGAAAGTCTGCGTGCCAGGTTCTAAGTCCAGCTTTTTGCGACCAAGTACTCAAGAACGAATGTAGCGGTCATGGCTGGGATTTGATGCCGATTTTGGTTCCAGAGAATTGGTGTTAGCTCGCGGTCAAGAAAAGTCCAAGTTCTCAGAAGAGAAGGAAGCGATGGCGTGTGGAACTTCACACCAATTTGGGAACCAGGAGATTTCGGGCTAATCCCGGTCAGGGTAAAACTCTTATCTAAAGTTCCCTGCACCTAGGAGAGTCTAATTTTCGACCCCCAGACCCCCAGTAAGTGTGTTTTTCATCTGTATTTTGTGTATTATAGTGTGTAAGCGAATTTACGCGAATAAATTACAATTTATTTCATTATCTAGTTTTGCTCAGTGAATGATCCCGGTTAAAAGCGTGTAAACTGCCTGATCGCCCATGACAGCCAGCCAATCAGGAAGGATATGCTTCTCTAGCTTTAAGATGACATCACATCCTTTAAAAAAATGGAAGCTGTCCCATGATACACTAAACAATCAGTTTGGGGATGCACAGTTTGGCACTCAAATGTGACATCACAGGCCTTATATAAGGCCTGCCCCGTCTCATTTTACTGCAACATCTCCGGACCCTTTTGGATTATACAGCAGAGAATACAGAAGAAAAGGAAGAAATAAAGAAATAATTTACCGGAGATGTCTCTTCAATCAACATATAATCGTGGACTTCTTCGCATCGGCTGTTTAAGGAGCATTGCGTCAAGAGAGGGTGCCATAGTAGGATGCGGAGGGTAAAGACAGCAAAGGTAATAAATACATTAATTGTATGTTATTTAATTGTGTATTTATTTTAGGTTGGCCATTGAATACCAATGTGCTTATCTATGCCCCTTTCTGGGTATAAATAAGCAGTGACAATTAATGCATTTTTTGGCCCATGTTGGCTTTATTAAAATGTCATATTTTATTTGTTTTTGTTTTCTAGGTTGCCCATTTACTGCCATAGTGGCAAACCATAACCATATCAATTAATTTATTGACATTTCTTTTTTATTGAAATGTAATGTATTTTATTTGGTGCTGGTTTTTTTTTTAGGTTCCCCATTTATTGCCATAGTGGCAATCAATGCCCATATTAAGGGCATGATTTGCCACTGTGCCAATCAATTGGTTTATTGGCAATTATTTTAATTGAAATCTAATGTATATTATTCACTACATTTTTTAATTTGTAGCTTGCCCATTCATTGCAATTTTGGAAATCCATTCACATATTATGGGCATTGTTTACCACTGTGCCAATCAATGGTAGAGGGGGGGGGGGTAATTGCCCCAGGGAAGGTGTTTAGGCCTCCCGGGTGGGTAGCAGGAGGGGGGTTAACCCCTTAATTACCATAGTGGTTAATAACCGCTAAGGTGATTAAGGAGTTGTAGGTCAGTAGTTCGTTATTTTATTTACTGTCGGTGCCCACTGAAGTTGAGGAGGACACAGAGGAAGTCGAGGACGGCCTTCATCCTGGCAGGGGTAAGTACAACTTTAATTTACTATTTTCTGGCTGGGTAATGTTTTGGTTAGGCTTTATTTTTTAATGGGTAAATGCACTATTATCCAGACAGGATAGTAGGGCTTTTGCCCATTACTGTACAGTATGTGTTGGGAACGGGATGGTTTTTCAATGTATTGCATTGGTGTTTGTATTGTAATGTTTAATGGGGGTAGAGTAGGTGGGTGAAGGGTGTAGTTGCCCCGGGTGGGTGATTAGGCCTCTCGGTGGGTTGTGGGAGGGTTTAACACTTTCATTACCATAGCGTAATGAAGGGGTTAACCCCTCCTTCAACCTTCCCGTTAGGTCTAACCACCCACCCTAGGGCAACTAATCCCTTCACCCAACCCTTCTATCCCCAATAAATCAGGTACTCTGGATTAACCCCTTCATTGCCTTAACAGCTAGCTGCTAAGGTAATGAAGCTGCTTTTATTTTATTTTGATAACTCAGTATGGAATCAGGGGGTCTTCGGAATTGAACCTCATTAATTTCAGCCTCAGGGACCCCTGCTTCCTGAGTTACAGGCCATGGAATGGGGTGACGGTATCCCCCTACATTGTTTAAAGGTCCTGGCAACGTGTGCCGCGTCAGAATTTAACCATTGCTGAGATACCGGCATCTCATAATGGGGCCTGTAACTCAGGAAGCAGGGGGTCTCCGGATCTGAAATTAATGCAATTTAGCTCCGGAGTCCCCCTGCTTCAATACTATGTTATTAAAATAAAATAAAATCTGGGCGATCGCCTCCTAGGGGCGAATCACTCTAAGTGTGCGTCTCTTACAGACAGGTAAAGGCCGGTAGGATTCACACAGCGGGAGTCCCAATCAGACGCAGGGACCACCACTGTGTTAATTTTAATCGGCCATTACAGCCTGCTATGGAGTGTCCCGTGAATGGCTCTCACTTTGGCACACTGTTCTCCGTCCCATGTCCACGGGAGCTGACAGATACAGGAAAGACTGCATCTGTAACCTTACCGGTTGCCCGTGCCAAATTTGAAAAGTGAGCGGCGCGGGAGGGGTTGCTGTGCTGGACCCGCGTAGCAAGAGCACCCTAACAAAGGACTGTATCTGTATCAGTGTTTCCCTCACCCTCTGGAAGATCTGCCTATTACAGGGCGTGTAGTGCTGGGTACCTGCTGGGTCACAGGATGCTGAGCTTTCCGTCGGTGGTATGGGGAAGACAGGACAGGCTTTTGGGGTGATGTTTAGTTCTTCTCTCAGTGGTTCAGCGCCTCCATCTCCCACAGGCTCCAGGGATGCTGGAGACAATCCCCGCAGGAGAACTCTCTGATATTCCCCCTGATAGATTGTACTCAGAGGCAGGAGTATATTTTACTCACAGCATACAGTTAACAGACTCCAGTCCGTAACTGATTCACTTATCTTCCAAACCTCAGGATGATCCCTGGACTCAACCTTGGGGCTTGAGGCCTCCAGAGCTGGTCCTTTGCTCTTCCCTCATGCCCTGATGGGATGAGGGGTATAGTTATCACTCCCACTCCCCTAAGGGTGGGGATGGAAGGTGGCCAGAGCCCTGTGTACACTCTTCCTTGGGACAGACTCTCACAGGGGAGAAGCAACTCTAAATTTACATGTGCAGCCCCTTAAGTACCCTGGGGGAGGGTCCAAGTTCTGAGCTCAGGATTGGGCAGAACCTTGGACCCTTGTCCCGCCTCCCCTGTCACTCAAAGGAGCTGCTCATTGCAGGGGAAAACCCGGATTGGGCCTAACACTGCCTGCACTGATACCTGGAGTTACATGCTAGACAGGGCAGATTAGTAGCCAAAACCAGACATGGCTACACGTACAGTATGTATTATTCTAGGGAGGTAGATTTTATTTGTGTTTTTCCACTGTTTATATTGCAGTTTATAAGAAACAAGCCCTGTTTAACCAAATTTTTTATATGGATGACTCATTTGATCACAGGTGTTTGACTGGAACAAGTAACTCATAAAATAGATTGCGTGAGAGTAGATACTAGGTGCTCGGTGCCGATACGAGTGTTTATGTGATGGAAATAGTTGGTATAATTGCTGTCATTAAACCAGTTTATTCTCTCTGGATGAGAGATAGAGGTGACTACTTTGTGCAAGTTCCCAAACAGGGCAAATATTGGATGATTACAATGGCTAAAAAGGTGCAAAAATACAATATTTAGCTAAAAAAAACAATCATGAATATCTTACTCCGTTTTCACTTTAAAACATAAAAAAAGGCAAGTGAACAAATAATCCTCTGAATCAATTCACCAATTGTTGACATTTCTTTTAAGAAAATGGAGGAACTTTTTTGAAAATCAAACTGGGACAGATTTGCATAATGTACCTCTACAGGGGACGGCATACTGCACTAACAAAGAGGGCGAGGGGGGACGCAGTGCTGACACAGTCCTAGTCCTGGGCCTCAGGTAATCTGCCTGCCGGCCTGAAACCCACCGCCCCAGGGCACAGCTGCTGCGGCCGCCCCCCTACTCCTGCTGAACTGCAGCGCCAAATGACGCTGCGGATGTCCAACTTGACGTCGCTGTGGGTGGAAGAGGGCGGCAGGTAAGGAGCCGGCCACAACAGATAAAAGGACTTCACATTAGGTCCGAGAGTACGGCAAAAGTATATGGGGGACGGACCCTTTTGCTGCCGTAGTCCCGGGCCTAACGGACCTAATAGGAGATCCGCTCCCGCCTGACAGTGTTGTACACAGACAATGTTAGCAGGATATTGTAGGTCCCAGTATTAAAGAGTTTATTTTTAGCATTTTAGTGTGTAATGCGACAAAGTTACTAACCCAGCGTCACACTGAACTTACAGCGAGAATAATGTTTCCCACAATACATTGCAATGTGTTGGCAGCTGTTCAGGCAGCGAAAGGGTTAAGATAGTGTCTCCCAAGTAATTGTGCCCGGTGGTGCGACAGCAGTGTGCTCTGTATACGGATCTGAACGTTATGCACAGGGACTGATGTATGTTACGTGTTTTACCAGCTTCCGCGCTCTCCTGCCCTCAATGCATCACTTTTAATGGAAGAGACTGTGACAGTCCCGTAGTGAACTGCAGTGCATCTCATGACGTCTGCATGGCTGTCTACACCAAAACTACTGCAGGTACTGTATGTGCGATACCAGAAGGCATCGTATAGTCCATGCACCTGAAAAGGTCACACTATGTCTTCAGGCACTGGAAGGTGTTCAATGGAATAGCACTGCGTAGTAAATATGGGCCAGAGAGCGTGCTACCTGTAATTATCATCTTGCTCAGTTCACTATCATCCTCTGTCCCCTTCATTCTCGGATCTCTGTCTCTCTAAATGTCCCTTTTCTCTTCTCTGCCTCACTATTTATTTGCTATGACCTCAGAGCCTGCATTGCTGCTCCCCCAGTCCCACCCCCCCCCAACAACATCTCGCAAAGAAAGCACACACATATCTGGAGTTACTAAGCATCCTTAAAGATTACTAAGGTCACTGCAACGGCCGCAGAGCTCACTCATTGTCAGCTGTGAGATTGGTCCCAGGCCCTCAAACACAATGAGGCCTGCCCAATCGCCAACATCAGAAACCCTCCCAGCTTCAGCCGAGCAACCGTAGGGGTGGGAGGAGTGAACACTGCTTCCCCCCCTCTTGAAACATCCAGAGCCCCACTGCCGCATCCACCCTAACTGGGCAAGGACTGACCTCTTCCCATGCTGCTGCCACACCGAGAGATGAAAGAGCCCCAGGAGTGGGTACTGACCCAGAAAATCCTAGTCATCCATTCCTCCCATTATCTACATGAGATAAAAATTCATGTGACATTTGTCTTGGGAAATGTGTTTCAATTTTACCTTGCTGCCCCACTGCACAAGCCACCAACACCCATACCTGAGCTACAGTATGCTTAACAGCATGCACAATCCCCTTTACTTTACTGCATACCTGTCACGCTGTTCTGCCCGCAGACCAGACTAACCCCCAATACTGAGGTGGAAAGTGAGTAACCACGCACCCGCAGTAGTGAGAGCGTGCTCGGAGTGTGGATTTGGTAGTGTGGTCAAGGCCAGGGGTACCAGGGTAGGTATTGTACTTGCCAGATCCGGGCGTAGAGAAGATGCCGTAGTAGGGTCCGAAGCCAGAGGTCGAAGGTAACATAATTCTGGGTAGTAGAGGTCCAAGTGCCGAGTTCGAGGGTGTCCGAGGTAAGTGTGGTCAAGTGGAAGCCGAGGTCGTAGAGCCAGAGAGGGTAGGAAGACAAGCCGGTTTGGTAACAAAGCTGAAACAGAGAGAGAGCTGGGCACAGCATGAAACAGCACTAGGCAGACGAACTATGCAGAGTGAGGTTGGAGAGGAATCACAGGGGTGATAAAGTGAGGAGGACCAATCGGAGGAAGGGGCAGAGCAGAGGCGCGCCCAGGAGTCCTTTGTGAAAGGGCAAGGGTTACTGGTCTGGTTTGCTGCAGGTGAATGGTAGGAGGACGTGACCCTGAGAGCTGAGATGGCCGGTGGGCGGAGTTACACGGCCGGTGCAGTGCATAAATTAAGTTGAGAGGCGCGCGCCCTGTAAGAGGAGCGGGCGCGTGTCCAGCGTCGGCAGCGTGTGTGAGAGCCGCGGAGGGCGTAGGAATGGACCGTGATGCCGAGCAGGGGCGGAGGAGACCGCAGCCAGTGGTACAGGTAAGGAAGGGCAGCGCCGAGGACGGCGTGTGCCCTGATTCCTGACAATACCTGAGTTACAGTATGCTTACCAGCACGCACAATCCCCTTTACTGCTTACCTGAGTTACAGTATGCTTACCAGCACACAAAATCCCCTTTACTTTACTGCATACTTGAGCTACAGTATGCTTACCAGCACACACAATCCCCTTTACTGCATACCTGAGCTACAGTATGCTTACCAGCACGCACAATCCCCTTTACTGCATACCTGAGCTACAGTATGCTTACCAGCACGCACACTCCCCTTTACTGCATACCTGAGCTACAGTATGCTTACCAGCACGCACAATACCCTTTAATGCATACCTGAGCTACAGTATGCTTACCAGCACACACAATCCCCTTTACTTTACTGCATACTTGAGCTACAGTATGCTTACCAGCACACACAATCCCCTTTACTGCATACCTGAGTTACAGTATGCTTACCAGCACGCACAATCCCCTTTAATGCATACCTGAGCTACAGTATGCTTACCAGCACACACAATCCCCTTTACTTTACTGCATACTTGAGTTACAGTATGCTTACAAGCACACACAATCCCCTTTACTGCATACCTGAGTTACAGTATGCTTACCAGCACACACAATCCCCTTTACTGCATACCTGAGCTACAGTATGCTTACCAGCACACACAATCCCCTTTGCTGCATACCTGAGCTACAGTATGCTTACCAGCACACACAATCCCCTTTACTGCATACCTGAGTTACAGTATGCTTACCAGCACACACAATCCCCTTTACTGCATACCTGAGCTACAGTATGCTTACCAGCACACACAATCCCCTTTGCTGCATACCTGAGCTACAGTATGCTTACCAGCACACACAATCCCCTATACTGCATACCTGAGCTACAGTATGCTTACCAGCACACACAATCCCCTTTGCTGCATACCTGAGCTACAGTATGCTTATCAGCACGCACAATCCCCTTTACTGCATGCCTGAGCTACAGTATGCTTACCAGCACGCACAATCCACTTTACTGCATACCTGGGGTACAGTATGCTTACCAGCACGCACAATCCCCTTTACTGCATACCTGAGCTACAGTATGCTTACCAGCACACACAATCCCCTTTACTGCATACCTGTGCTACAGTATGCTTACCAGCACGCACAATCCCCTTTACTGCATACCTGGGGTAGAGTATGCTTACCAGCACGCATAATCCCCTTTACTGCATACCTGAGCTACAGTATGCTTACCAGCACACACAATCCCCTTTACTGCATACCTGTGCTACAGTATGCTTACCAGCACACACACTCCCCTTTACTGCATACCTGAGTTACAGTATGCTTACCAGCACACACAATCCCCTTTACTGCATACCTGAGCTACAGTATGCTTACCAGCACGCACAATCCCCTTTACTGCATACCTGAGCTACAGTATGCTTACCAGCACACACACTCCCCTTTACTGCATACCTGAGCTACAGTATGCTTACCAGCACACACAATCCCCTTTACTGCATACCTGAGTTACAGTATGCTTACCAGCACGCACAATCCCCTTTACTGCATTCCTGAGCTACAGTATGCTTACCAGCACACACAATTACCCTTTACTGCATACCTGTGCTACAGTATGCTAACCAGCATGCACAATCCCCATTACTGCATACCTGAGCTACAGTATGCTTACCAGCACAAACAATCCCCTTTTATGCATACCTGAGCTACAGTATGCTTACCAGCATGAACACTCCCCTTTGCTGCATACCTGAGCTACAGTATGCTTACCAGCACACACAATCCCCTTTACTGCATACCTGAGCTACAGTATGCTTACCAGCATGCACAATCACCTTTACTGCATACCTGAGCTACAGTATGCTTACCAGCACACACAATCCCCTTTACTGCATACCTGAGCTACAGTATGCTAACCAGCATGCACAATCCCCTTTACTGCATACCTGAGCTACAGTATGCTTACCAGCACACACAATCCCCTTTACTGCATATCTGAGCTACAGTATGCTTACCAGCACGCACAATCCCCTTTACTGCATACCTTAATTACAGTATGCTTACCAGCACACAAAATCCCCTTTACTGCATACCTGAGCTACAGTATGCTTACCAGCACGCACAATCCCCTTTACTGCATATCTGAGCTACAGTATGCTTACCAGCACGCACTCTCCCCTTTACTGCATACCTGAGCTACAGTATGCTTACCAGCACACACAATCCCCTTTACTGCATACCTGAGTTACAGTATGCTTACCAGCACACACAATCCCCTATACTGCATACCTGAGCTACAGTATGCTTACCAGCACACACAATCCCCTTTAATGCATACCTGAGCTACAGTATGCTTACCAGCACACACAATCCCCTTTACTGCATACCTGAGCTACAATATGCTTACCAGCACACACAATCCCCTTTGCTGCATACCTGAGTTACAGTATGCTTACCAGCACGCACAATCCCCTTTACTGCATACCTGAGCTACAGTATGCTTACCAGCACACACAATCCCCTTTACTGCATACCTGAGCTACAGTATGCTTACCAGCACACACAATCCCCTTTACTGCATACCTGAGCTACAGTATGCTTACCAGCAAGCACAATCCCCTTTACTGCATACCTGAGCTACAGTATGCTTACCAGCACACACAATCCCCTTTACTGCATACCTGAGTTACAGTATGCTTACCAGCACACACAATCCCCTATACTGCATACCTGAGCTACAGTATGCTTACCAGCACACACAATCCCCTTTACTGCATACCTGAGCTACAGTATGCTTACCAGCACACACAATCCCCTTTACTGCATACCTGAGCTACAATATGCTTACCAGCACACACAATCCCCTTTGCTGCATACCTGAGTTACAGTATGCTTACCAGCACACACAATCCCCTATACTGCATACCTGAGCTACAGTATGCTTACCAGCACACACAATCCCCTTTGCTGCATACCTGAGCTACAGTATGCTTTCCAGCACGCACAATCCCCTTTACTGCATATCTGAGCTACAGTATGCTTACCAGCACACACAATCCCCTATACTGCATACCTGAGCTACAGTATGCTTACCAGCACGCACAATCCCCTTTGCTGCATACCTGAGTTACAGTATGCTTACCAGCACGCACAATCCCCTTTACTGCATACCTGAGCTACAGTATGCTTACCAGCACACACAATCCCCTTTACTGCATACCTGAGTTACAGTATGCTTACCAGCACACACAATCCCCTTTACTGTATACTTGAGTTACAGTATGCTTACCAGCACGCACAATCACCTTTACTGCATACCTGAGCTACGGTATGCTTACCAGCACACACAATCCCCTTTACTGCATACCTGAGCTACAGTATGCTTACCAGCACACACAATCCCCTTTACTGCATATCTGAGCTACAGTATGCTTACCAGCACACACAATCCCCTTTACTGCATACCTGAGTTACAGTATGCCTACCAGCACACACAATCCCCTATACTGCATACCTGAGCTACAGTATGCTTACCAGCACACACAATCCCCTTTACTGCATACCTGAGCTACAGTATGCTTACCAGCACACACAATCCCCTTTACTGCATACCTGAGCTACAAATGCTTACCAGCACACACAATCCCCTTTGCTGCATACCTGAGTTACAGTATGCTTACCAGCACACACAATCCCCTATACTGCATACCTGAGCTACAGTATGCTTACCAGCACACACAATCCCCTTTGCTGCATACCTGAGCTACAGTATGCTTTCCAGCACGCACAATCCCCTTTACTGCATATCTGAGCTACAGTATGCTTACCAGCACACACAATCCCCTTTACTGCATACCTGAGTTACAGTATGCTTACCAGCACACACAATCCCCTATACTGCATACCTGAGCTACAGTATGCTTACCAGCACGCACAATCCCCTTTACTGCATACCTGAGCAACAGTATGCTTACCAGCACGCACAATCCCCTTTACTGTATACCTGAGCTACAGTATGCTTACCAGCACACACAATCCCCTTTACTGCATACCTGAGCTACAGTATGCTTACCAGCACGCACACTCCCCTTTACTACATACCTGAGTTACAGTATGCTTACCAGCACACACAATCCCCTTTACTGCATACCTGAGCTACCGTATGCTTACCACTGTGCACAATCCCCTTTAATGCATACCTGAGCTACAGTATGCTTACCAGCACACACAATCCCCTTTACTGCACACCTGAGCTACAGTATGCTTACCAGCACGCACAATCCCCTTTACTGCATACCTGAGTTACAGTATGCTTACCAGCACGCACAATCCCCTTTACTGCATACCAGAGTTACAGTATGCTTACCAGCACACACAATCCCCTATACTGCATACCTGAGCTACAGTATGCTTACCAGCACGCACACTCCCCTTTACTGCATACCTGAGCTACAGTATGCTTACCAGCACGCACACTCCCCTTTACTGCATACCTGAGCTACAGTATGCTTACCAGCACACACAATCCCCTTTGCTGCATACCTGAGCTACAGTATGCTTACCAGCACGCACAATCCCCTTTACTGTATACCTGAGCTACAGTATGCTTACCAGCACGCACACTCCCCTTTACTGCATACCTGAGCTACCGTATGCTTACCACTGTGCACAATCCCCTTTAATGCATACCTGAGCTACAGTATGCTTACCAGCACACACAATCCCCTTTACTGCATACCTGAGCTACAGTATGCTTACCAGCACGCACAATCCCCTTTACTGCATACCTGAGTTACAGTATGCTTACCAGCACACACAATCCCCTTTACTGCATACCTGAGTTACAGTATGCTTACCAGCATGCACAATCCCCTTTACTGCATACCTGAGCTACAGTATGCTTACCAGCATGCACAATCCCCTTTACTGCATACCTGAGCTACAGTATGCTTATCAGCACACACAATCCCCTTTAATGCATACCTGAGCTACAGTATGCTTACCAGCACACACAATCCCCTTTACTGCATACCTGAGCTACAGTATGCTTACCAGCACGCACAATCCCCTTTACTGCATACCTGAGTTACAGTATGCTTACCAGCACACACAATCCCCTTTACTGCATACCTGAGTTACAGTATGCTTACCAGCATGCACAATCCCCTTTACTGCATACCTGAGCTACAGTATGCTTACCAGCATGCACAATCCCCTTTACTGCATACCTGAGCTACAGTATGCTTATCAGCACACACAATCCCCTTTAATGCATACCTGAGCTACAGTATGCTTACCAGCACACACAATCCCCTTTACTGCATACCTGAGCTACAGTATGCTTACCAGCACGCACAAACCCCTTTACTGTACAGTATACCTGAGCTACAGTATGCTTACCAGCACGCACACTCCCCTTTACTGCATACCTGAGCTACCGTATGCTTACCACTGTGCACAATCCCCTTTAATGCATACCTGAGCTACAGTATGCTTACCAGCACGCACAATCCCCTTTGCTGCATACCTGAGCTACAGTATGCTTACCAGCACGCACACTCCCCTTTACTGCATACCTGAGCTACAGTATGCTTACCAGCACGCACAATCCCCTTTACTGCATACCTGAGTTACAGTATGCTTACCAGCACGCACAATCCCCTTTACTGCATACCTGAGTTACAGTATGCTTACCAGCACGCACAATCCCCTTTACTGCATACCTGAGTTACAGTATGCTTACCAGCATGCACAATCCCCTTTACTGCATACCTGAGCTACAGTATGCTTACCAGCATGCACAATCCCCTTTACTGCATACCTGAGCTACAGTATGCTTATCAGCACACACAATCCCCTTTAATGCATACCTGAGCTACAGTATGCTTACCAGCACACACAATCCCCTTTACTGCATACCTGTGCTACAGTATGCTTACCAGCACACACACAATCCCCTTTACTGCATACCTGGACTACAGTATGCTTACCAGCACACACAATCCCCTTTACTGCATACTTAAGCTACAGTATGCTTACCAGCACACAATCCCCTTTAATGCATACCTGAGCTACAGTATGTTTACCAGCACACACAATCCCCTTTACTGCATACCTGACCTACAGTATGCTTACCAGCACACACAATCCCCTTTACTGCATACCTGACCTACAGTATGCTTACCAGCACACACAATCCCCTATACTGCATACCTGGGGTACAGTATGCTTACCAGCACACACAATCCCCTTTACTGCATACCTGAGCTACAATATGCTTACCAGCACACACAATCCCCTTTGCTGCATACCTGAGTTACAGTATGCTTACCAGCACACACAATCCCCTATACTGCATACCTGAGCTACAGTATGCTTACCAGCACACACAATCCCCTTTGCTGCATACCTGAGCTACAGTATGCTTTCCAGCACGCACAATCCCCTTTACTGCATATCTGAGCTACAGTATGCTTACCAGCACACACAATCCCCTTTACTGCATACCTGAGTTACAGTATGCTTACCAGCACACACAATCCCCTATACTGCATACCTGAGCTACAGTATGCTTACCAGCACGCACAATCCCCTTTACTGCATACCTGAGCAACAGTATGCTTACCAGCACGCACAATCCCCTTTACTGTATACCTGAGCTACAGTATGCTTACCAGCACACACAATCCCCTTTACTGCATACCTGAGCTACAGTATGCTTACCAGCACGCACACTCCCCTTTACTACATACCTGAGTTACAGTATGCTTACCAGCACACACAATCCCCTTTACTGCATACCTGAGCTACCGTATGCTTACCACTGTGCACAATCCCCTTTAATGCATACCTGAGCTACAGTATGCTTACCAGCACACACAATCCCCTTTACTGCACACCTGAGCTACAGTATGCTTACCAGCACGCACAATCCCCTTTACTGCATACCTGAGTTACAGTATGCTTACCAGCACGCACAATCCCCTTTACTGCATACCAGAGTTACAGTATGCTTAACAGCACACACAATCCCCTATACTGCATACCTGAGCTACAGTATGCTTACCAGCACGCACACTCCCCTTTACTGCATACCTGAGCTACAGTATGCTTACCAGCACGCACACTCCCCTTTACTGCATACCTGAGCTACAGTATGCTTACCAGCACACACAATCCCCTTTGCTGCATACCTGAGCTACAGTATGCTTACCAGCACGCACAATCCCCTTTACTGTATACCTGAGCTACAGTATGCTTACCAGCACGCACACTCCCCTTTACTGCATACCTGAGCTACCGTATGCTTACCACTGTGCACAATCCCCTTTAATGCATACCTGAGCTACAGTATGCTTACCAGCACACACAATCCCCTTTACTGCATACCTGAGCTACAGTATGCTTACCAGCACGCACAATCCCCTTTACTGCATACCTGAGTTACAGTATGCTTACCAGCACACACAATCCCCTTTACTGCATACCTGAGTTACAGTATGCTTACCAGCATGCACAATCCCCTTTACTGCATACCTGAGCTACAGTATGCTTACCAGCATGCACAATCCCCTTTACTGCATACCTGAGCTACAGTATGCTTATCAGCACACACAATCCCCTTTAATGCATACCTGAGCTACAGTATGCTTACCAGCACACACAATCCCCTTTACTGCATACCTGAGCTACAGTATGCTTACCAGCACGCACAATCCCCTTTACTGCATACCTGAGTTACAGTATGCTTACCAGCACACACAATCCCCTTTACTGCATACCTGAGTTACAGTATGCTTACCAGCATGCACAATCCCCTTTACTGCATACCTGAGCTACAGTATGCTTACCAGCATGCACAATCCCCTTTACTGCATACCTGAGCTACAGTATGCTTATCAGCACACACAATCCCCTTTAATGCATACCTGAGCTACAGTATGCTTACCAGCACACACAATCCCCTTTACTGCATACCTGAGCTACAGTATGCTTACCAGCACGCACAATCCCCTTTACTGTACAGTATACCTGAGCTACAGTATGCTTACCAGCACGCACACTCCCCTTTACTGCATACCTGAGCTACCGTATGCTTACCACTGTGCACAATCCCCTTTAATGCATACCTGAGCTACAGTATGCTTACCAGCACACACAATCCCCTTTGCTGCATACCTGAGCTACAGTATGCTTACCAGCACGCACACTCCCCTTTACTGCATACCTGAGCTACAGTATGCTTACCAGCACACACAATCCCCTTTACTGCATACCTGAGTTACAGTATGCTTACCAGCACGCACAATCCCCTTTACTGCATACCTGAGTTACAGTATGCTTACCAGTACACACAATCCCCTTTACTGCATACCTGAGTTACAGTATGCTTACCAGCATGCACAATCCCCTTTACTGCATACCTGAGCTACAGTATGCTTACCAGCATGCACAATCCCCTTTACTGCATACCTGAGCTACAGTATGCTTATCAGCACACACAATCCCCTTTAATGCATACCTGAGCTACAGTATGCTTACCAGCACACACAATCCCCTTTACTGCATACCTGTGCTACAGTATGCTTACCAGCACACACACAATCCCCTTTACTGCATACCTGGACTACAGTATGCTTACCAGCACACACAATCCCCTTTACTGCATACTTAAGCTACAGTATGCTTACCAGCACACAATCCCCTTTAATGCATACCTGAGCTACAGTATGTTTACCAGCACACACAATCCCCTTTACTGCATACCTGACCTACAGTATGCTTACCAGCACACACAATCCCCTTTACTGCATACCTGACCTACAGTATGCTTACCAGCACACACAATCCCCTATACTGCATACCTGGGGTACAGTATGCTTACCAGCCCGCACAATCCCCTTTACTGCATACCTGTGCTACAGTATGCTTACCAGCATGCACAATCCCCTTTACTGCATACCTGAGCTACAGTATGCTTACCAGCACACACAATCCCCTTTGCTGCATACCTGAGCTACAGTATGCTTACCAGCACGCACAATCCCCTTTACTGCATACCTGAGCTACAGTATGCTTACCAGCACACACACTCCCCTTTACTGCATACCTGAGTTACAGTATGCTTACCAGCACACACAATCCCCTTTACGTTAATGCATACCTGAGCTACAGTATGCTTACCAGCACGCACAATCCCCTTAACTGCATACCTGAGCTACAGTATGCTTACCAGCACACACAATCCCCTATACTGCATACCTGGGTTACAGTATGCTTACCAGCACGCACAATCCCCTTTACTGCATACCTGTGCTACAGTATGCTTACCAGCACGCACAATCCCCTTTACTGCATACCTGAGCTACAGTATGCTTACCAGCACGCACAATCCCCTTTACTGCATACCTGAGCTACAGTATGCTTACCAGCACACACAATCCCCTTTATTGCATACCTGAGCTACAGTATGCTTACCAGCACACACAATCCCCTTTACTTTAATGCATACCTGAGCTACAGTATGCTTACCAGCACACACAATCCCCTTTACTGCATACCTGAGCTACAGTATGCTTACCAGCACACACAATCCCCTTTACTTTAATGCATACCTGAGTTACAGTATGCTTACCAGCACACACAATCCCCTTTACTTTAATGCATACCTGAGCTACAGTATGCTTACCAGCACGCACAATCCCCTTTACTGCATACCTGAGCTACAGTATGCTTACCAGCACACACAATCCCCTTTACTGCATACCTGAGCTACAGTATGCTTACCAGCACACACAATCCCCTTTACTTTAATGCATACCTGAGCTACAGTATGCTTACCAGCACACACAATCCCCTTTACTGCATACCTGAGTTACAGTATGCTTACCAGCACACACAATCCCCTTTACTGCATACCTGTGCTACAGTATGCTTACCAGCACGCACAATCCCCTTTACTTTAATGCATACCTGAGCTACAGTATGCTTACCAGCACGCACAATCCCCTTTACTGCATACCTGAGCTACAGTATGCTTACCAGCACGCACAATCCCCTTTACTGCATACCTGAGTTACAGTATGCTTACCAGCACGCACAATCCCCTTTACTGCATACCTGAGTTACAGTATGCTTACCAGCACGCACAATCCCCTTTGCTGCATACCTGAGTTACAGTATGCTTACCAGCACGCACAATCCCCTTTACTGCATACCTGAGTTACAGTATGCTTACCAGCACGCACAATCCCCTTTACTGCATACCTGAGTTACAGTATGCTTACCAGCACGCACAATCCCCTTTGCTGCATACCTGAGTTACAGTATGCTTACCAGCACACACAATCCCCTTTGCTGCATACCTGAATTACAGTATGCTTACCAGCACACACAATCCCCTTTGCTGCATACCTGAGTTACAGTATGCTTACCAGCACACACAATCCCCTTTACTTTAATGCATAGGACCTGACTTGTCAGGAGCACCAGATTAAATATTTGTGTGTAACTGACCCCTGGGGTAACCGATCAAGCCCCAGCTCAACCACCAATTATATATATATTTAGCCCCCTGTAAACAGCACGGGCTATACCTATCTCCCTTCTACTGTGGTAATTCCTGTTAAGATCAGGCACCAGTAATCATCATGGGTTTTCCCCCTTCATAGCCCTTCCCTGAGTGGTAGATGCAGGCCTGGACTCTGCTGCAGGCGTGAGCAAGAGGGGAGGTTCTTCTGACATCACAAGAGGTGGGGCTAGCTCTATATTTAGCAGCCAACTCATGTAAGTGGCGAGTATGCCGAGAGTCTGCCGTGGTACATGTCTGAGTAGTGAGTCCTGCGGATCGGTCCAGGGAGTTGGAGGAGACCGCGGTCTCTCCTGCGCAGCCGCGCAGGAGCAGAGAGAGGAGTGTAGAGACTCAGCCACTTTTAGTAGAGCTGATAGCGTTATAGACCTGGTGGACCAATGTCCCTCACCCCCTGCCTGGGGTGATGGGGAGAATCCAATACCCACGCGAGGATAACCTCAGAGGTGGGCCGCAGGGTATTGAAGCCCCAGCCCAGACCATCCTGTCGGAGGAAAGACTTGGAGGGAAGGAGAGGAGGAAAGATCTGTATGGGAGGGGAGCGGAGTAATTTAGCAAGGCTTTGCTGTTGTTGTTGCGGCTGCTGGACGCCACTACATTTGGGAGTTGCTGATCTGCCAATAAAGAGACTATCCTTTGTACCAAAGACTGTGTGTGAGTTGGAAGCTATTACCCTGGGACCAAAGGGGTTCTTCTATACAGGTCCTGTCCCATATTTCTGGGAGTATAGAAGACGGAGGCGCTGCACCACTAAGAGATCATGGAGGCTACCACCCCAGAAGCCCGGTCCTGGCTCCCCAATAACATCGCGGGAAGCTCAGGCCCTCCTGTTCCTCACAGGTATTCACCACACCGCATGTAATCTGCCCTCATGCACCCTAGACACCACTGTAAAGTCTGGGGAAGGGAGGAAGCAGGGTTACATTTGGAGGCGCTGCTGAGATATGTGTCAGAACAGGACCGGCTTATAGCAAGGCGGAACGGGATGAGTGAGATGCAGTCTCCGTGCAAGTGTTGGAGAAGGATGGGCGCAATTGCATATGCCGAGGGTAGTCAGGGGAGCACAGACTCTCGCACAGTACGCCTTGTGCGCCCATAGGAGGTGGCGTAGGAAGGGTGAATAGTTAGAGCTGACCGGGTCCCTTGAGGCAGGTAGAGTGAGGCAACTGGGGGGGTCAGCCTGTTAACCAGTCCAGGGACCATGGCCCAGGGCTCGCGCTATGAGTGGCCAAAAGTAGGATACGCCCGTACCTAGAAGAGAGGTACCGTAGCTACCACCCACACACACGCACCACAGAGCACTTGCATGGTAGACATCGAGTACAGTGCATGGAGGAGAGGAGTTCCGCTAAGCCTGGGGTAAAAAACACCTCAATTTAGTGAGAAAAAGAATGCAGAGCACACAGTTGGAAGTCAGTCAGTGTTTAGGTACGAGATACCCGTTAGACACTGAGGATAGGGCACATGGACATTTGGAGGACTCATCCAAGATGGCATCCATCCCTACATGTGCTCTGCGGAGCAAGAAAAGTGATCTAAAATGGCGGTTCCCGCCAAGCCTGGAGCAAGCACGTACATCGTGCACAGAGACTATAAGGAGAATGTGGCTGGAAATGTGTAATAATCTGGCGCCAAACCCGGATTCTATGCAAGGGGAGCGGAGCGGCGCGAAAGCCGAAAGCCCACCCACCTGTGCCGTGACTGGTCAGAAAGCCAGGCTACGTCACGCTGAAGAAGAAAAGATCCCGCCTCTGGATTCCACCAGAGGGAGGGGGCACAAGGAGAGCCAATCAGGAGAGTCCTCCCCAGCGAAGGGAGGGACCGGAAGCCTGAGCGAAGAGTTTCACTTTTGTCTGGCATTCGAGGAGCAAGGAGCTGAAACACTGAGCTGTTCCAACCCTGAGTGAACCATGTCCGAGATGAATACTTCCATTTACCAATTACCAGGAGGCCTACTGGTAGTGGAGGTAGCTGAGCACGAATACATCCGGTGTTTGTGCGTTCACTGCGGGATACCGGGCACGGTACCAAGCACCAAGGCCCGATGCCCTCAATGTGGCACGTTTTACCTTTGGCCGAACGAGCCGTGGCCTTTGTTCGGAATCCCGCGGGATGCCTCTCCGGGAACCTTGATGGAGGTGGCGGAAGGCAATGACAAGACTGCCCTGATTCCCTGTTACACCCAAGCGGGAGGAACCAAGGCTCAGCCGCTATTGAACTGAGCGAGCTGGCAACAGAGAAGAGCGCGACCGCAGTGGAGGTACCAGAGCGAGACTACTTTGTACCTATACCCACTGGTTGTATCACCGAAGAACCAGGTGACTCCCTAACAGAGGAACCGATCGTGATTTCCTCGGAGGAAGAGGTTGGCGTGACATCGGTGGCGATGCGCCTGCCGGCGAACCACCCCAAAGGCATCAAGAGAGAGCAGACAAGTCCGGAAACCATCCGACGGCGAGCGCTGGTGTGGCCGGAGGCCCGTAAGTGTCCCACCGCCGTGGTGACTCACAGTGCGGCGGAAACGGAGACCGAGACGATCCTAGAAGAGCCCGATGTCATCAAAAAGCAGCGGGGCGGTAAGGAGACTCCACCACCCCCTTACTCCCGCCAGGCGCAGACCGCAACCCCGGCGAACAAGAAAGAGAGGCTTGAGGCCTATTTGTTCGACCGTGTACCGGATGCTCCGCCACCGCCCCTGCAGGTCCTCGACGCACTTCCGGTGCGTGGCCACGGAGCGGGTGGAGATTCTGCGGGCGACCCTGATGAAGTCGTTTCCGGTTCCACCGGAAAGAGAAGGCCTGGAGGAGTGTTCTCCTCTCGAAGCATAGACTCAGCCATTGCCCTTGCTACCCTACAGAGTCGAGGCCCCTCCCAAGAAGCCAGAAGTATGGCAGAGAGTGCCTCTAAGAAAATGTTCATTGGGCGTGGTATCACCCGCTTGCTGGACAATGCCCTGGACGTTGCCCCTGCCCCCGCTCATAGTTCCACTGCCCCGGCCACTGCCCCATCACGAGTGGTGCCACCGGGACCTACCAGGGATAAGTTATGTAAATACCCCAAATACTCCAAGGACTTGCGGGATTGGGAGTTGAGTGATTAAGGGTCTGATGGGAGATACCTTATTCAAGTGTTATACCTGTGCCTAACCCTGTGCCGTTTTCTCCTGCAGCTGGAGGGAGGGCCCGTGGGTCTCACACTCCAGTAGAGGCTGGGTCTACCATCAAATTGGTGCACAAAATGAACCCTACTACGTATTATAATGCCAAGGGGAGGAGAGATTGCTCGCGATCTACTGATGCGGGTACGTCCGGTGTATCATCTCAGGTAGAGTCTGATGTAGAACGCACTAGTCATTCCACAGAGTACGAACACCGCGACAAATGGTGGGCGCCTTTGTTCACCGGATACCACGAGGGGATGGACCGTACACGGTTTTTATTAATTAAGAATAATGTAGTAGACCATTGGTGGGCGGCTGGTTCTTTCACTCCGCAGGAGGTGGAGGATGAGTTAGATCACCGGTTCCGGGAGATAGAACAGAAAGTTATTGTACCTCGAGGCCCCAGTATTTTGTAAGACGAAGTAGCTCCAGAAGAGCCTGTATTTTGGGTACTGCCGAGCAGGGCAGGGCACCGCAAACTCACCAAACTAAGTCGAGCTGACCGGGCCATAGTCGCTAGATACCGGCAGTCCCACGGGTATGAGTATCCCTATGTGCCGGAGCCCATCATGAGTTAAATTGAAGAGAACCGAGACTGTTGGCTCAGGGAGGCAGTCCAGGAATACCTTCGGACCAAGTTCGGTCAGGGAGGGAATCACAATGAGGATAAAATTAGCGAATTAGTACGCATATGGTGCATAGGTAGATGTATCTACATGCACGGGGTTACATACAGGCCTGAGCATGGGCCGGTCCAATCGTTCGCTGTGACCGTCACGGATCATAATGGACGGCGGGTAAGAAAGCCTGATCCAAAGCACTATCTGTAGAGTTCTCCATGTTGGGAGTAACCGGTTGAACTTGTACTGAACTACCTCATTATTCCATGGATTATGACAATGTTTATGTGTGCTGTTTCCTAGGTGGTTCGCCGCAGGATGGGTCTGCTAAAACTAGGTCCAAGTGGGGACCATTGGATTCCACCATAGGGAGAGTGTAGCCCCTGTAAACAGCATAGGCTATACCTATCTCCCTTCTACTGTGGTAAGTCCTGTTAAGATCAGGCACCGTAATCATCATGGGTTTTCCCCCTTCATAGCCCTGCCCTGAGTGGTAGAGGCAGGCCTGGACTCTGCTGCAGGCGTGAGCAAGAGGGGAGGTTCTTCTGACATCACAAGAGGTGGGGCTAGCTCTATATTTAGCAGCCAACTCCTGTAAGTGACAAGTATGCCGAGAGTCTGCCGTGGGACATGTCTGAGTAGTGAGTCCTGCGGATCGGTCCAGGGAGTTGGAGGAGACCGCGGTCTCTCCTGCGCAGCCGTGCAGGAGCAGAGAGAGGAGTGGAGAGATTCAGCCACTTTTAGTAGAGCTGATAGAATTATAGACTTGGTGGACCAATGTCCCTCACCCCCCTGCCTGGGGTGATGGGGAGAATCCAATCCCCACCGCAAGGATAACCTCGGAGGTGGGCCGCGGGGTATTGAAGCCCCAGCCCAGACCATCCTGTTGGAGGAGAGACTTGGAGGGAAGGAGAGGAGGAAATATCTGTGTGGGAGGAGAGCGGAGTAAATAGCAAGGCTTTGCTGTTGTTGTGGCGGCTGCTGGACGCCACTACATTTGGGAGTTGCTTATCTGCCAATAAAGAGACTATCCTTTGTACCAAAGACTGTGTGTGAGTTGGAAGCTATTACCCTGGGACCGAAGGGGTTCTTCTATACAGGTCCTGTTCCATATTCCTGGGAGTATAGAAGATGGAGGCGCTGCACCACTAAGAGATCATGGAGGCTACCACCCCAGAAGCCCGGTCCTGGCTCCCCAATAACATCGCGGGAAGCTCTGGCCCTCCTGTTCCTCACAGGTATGCACCACATCGCATGTAATCTGCCCTCATGCACCCTAGACACCACCGTAGAGTCTGGGGAAGGGGGGAAGCAGGGTTACATATACACACAAATATAGCCCACCAGCGTACACTGCCATATACCCATAAATACAGCACTGCATACACTGCCAGCACTATATACCCATAAATACAGCACTGCATACACTGCCATATACCCATAAATACAGCACTGCATACACTGCCAGCACTATATACCCATAAATATAGCACTGCATATACTGCCATATACCCATAAATACAGCACTGCATACACTGCCAGCACTATATACCCATAAATACAGCACTGCATACACTGCCAGCACTATATACCCATAAATACAGCACTGCATACACTGCCAGCACTATATACCCATAAATACAGCACTGCATACACTGCCAGCACTATATACCCATAAATACAGCACTGCATACACTGCCAGCACTATATACCCATAAATACAGCACTGTATACACTGCCAGCACTATATACCCATAAATACAGCACTGCATACACTGCCAGCACTATATACCCATAAATACAGCACTGCATACACTGCCAGCACTATATACCCATAAATACAGCACTGCATACACTTCAAGTGTTATATACACATAAATACAGGCATGACGTTGTGGCCATGACGTCACCCAGCAGGTTCGCCCTCATTGGCTAAACCGCCGGGAGGCGTGGCCTAGTGCTCCGTCACTAGGGTTAATCAAAATTTTGGGGTCTGCAAGAAAAACGTGCCGCACCGCGCAGCAGCCCCCCCTCGCAGCGGCCCCCCCTCGCAGCGGGCCCAGCCTCATTGAGGGGCGGCTCTTGTCCCTGCATCGCCTGCCAAAGCGGGCGCTGCAGCAGCCAGCGGGGACCCGGCCTGAGGCGCCATGCTTTCTTTATCTTCTTTTTCTTTGTACGCCTTTCCTAATCTTCTTCTCCTACCTTTTCTGTTTGTCTCGCCTGTGCTTGTCCCTCCTCCCTGCTGTCATGCTTCCATTTCTAACATTACCTCGCTGAAGGACCGTGACTGATGTTTATTAGATGTTGAACTGGTACTGTAAGTATATAATTATAAGATAAAGTGCATCTCACAGTTAATTGTTCAATTCCACATAGCCAGAAATAAAACAGCCTTTGTAACGAATTGAACAGAGTGACTACCTTTCCTAAACAAATCTAACCATCTAACAGCAAATAATGGGTTGATATGGAAATAAATCACAAATTGCCATGGTGAGCGGCCTCTAAATGAGGGAGTGTTGGTCAATCAAGAGCTGTATTTTCCTTGAAAAATTGTCGTCCTGATCAGAGAGCCAATAAAGATAAGGGAAAGGACGAGGGGAGCCTCTGGCTGTACTGTCCAAGCTCTCGCTGAATGCACCGTGACATCCGCACAAGGGAGCAGCCAGCGGGAATCCCACATCTCCCAAATCCCACAAACTACACATATTAGGTGTCAGATTTGGTTAAAAAGTCATTGGTCCTCAAGATGAAAACCCTTACACTTGTCATTGCATTAGTTTACTTTGCTTAAAGAGGGATTACCCCTTTAATGAACCCTTTAACATTGCTTAAATATTAAGTTACTTTTGGGTTTTCTTTTCTCTCAAGGTAAAGTCTCGATTCCGGTCTTTATGAGGCTTTGTGGCAATTCCAAAGATTGTGAACAATTTCGCAGCGTGAGAGCGCCTGGGCTGGAAATAATAAGTAACTCAACCTGCAACACAACTGAGTTTGATGCAAATGTTCTAACTGGTATGTACAACACATCTCCAACCCTCTGGGCTGCATTCTATTAAGGGCACGGAAGGGGTTTCAATTGCACATGGAGAGGGCAAACCGTAATGGCCTAGAGCAGGGGTGGGCAATTCCAATCCGCAAGTGCCACCCTCAGGTCTGGTTTTCAGGATATTCCTGCTTCAGCACTGGTGGCTCAATCAGTGGGATATCCTTAAAACCTGACCTGTTGGTGGCCCCTGAGGTCTTAAGTATCCCACCCCTGCCCTAGAGTCCTTAAAATTTGTTAGGCCAAAACCGGGGTATTTTCAGGAGGAAAAATGCGTTATTTTTATGGTGCAAGTTATTGAAGTTATTTAGCTAAAAATAACGTATTTTATAGCGTCTGATAAAAAATATCAAGAGCAGCAAAAATATCACCAAATACTGAAAATGTTGCCATTTTGATGTCAGTTATAAACGCCCGATATTTAACAGAAGTGGCGTTTTTTTTTCACCTACTCTAGGCTGGTGTTAGGCCTATATTCTCCATGAATATAATAGACAATACATTGGCCATTACATACAAAGGCAAGATAACCTTAACCAACATGGAATAGGTGATACAATTATATCTACAACACATTATAGTACATACTGTATGAACCCCTTAGTAGTCCAATACATAGATAGGACAGTGTCCAGAGATTAATAAAGCACCCATATGTGCGAAACGCGTAAGGGGACTTTTTACCTGTTATTGTGTAGATTTTGTACATTACATTTTTCGTAGCTCTTTAGCTACTGTACCTCTTGCATTTTTACTTTTTGGTTCTGCACCGCCAGCTTTTTCTCATTTCCCCTTACTAGCCCAAGTGGTCAGCTAGTGATGGGTTTCCATGACTAACTGAACACTAAGGGCTAGAAAAGGGACAATAGTCACCTTACACTACACTACCTACCCCCTTTGGCTACTTTAGTGGCTAGTATTTTCATGCAATGCTTTATTAACTGCTAAGATATGAAAAGGGATTAACCTCTACCAACTCCTCCCCCAAAGGAGTCTCGCCACCAACCCCAGACAACAACCCCCAACACCCACACCCCTCTATTCCCACCCCACCTCCAATAACCGTTCCCCCTGTGTAATGGCTAATAGCCCTATTAGCCAAATGTGGCTAATTGGACTTTGGACACTAAAAACAAACATCTTACATTCATTTAAAAATTATATACATTACAATAAAAAATAGAAACGTAAAATCTTAATGAAAAATTAATTCAGCATAAACCCATTGATTGTCACGGTGACTACCTAAGCCCTTCCAATTGGAGCCTACATAGTCACATTGGTTATCAATGTAAACCTGTAAGTAAATGTGGTTACTTAACCCATCCGGGATAAAGGTCCTCTTGATCTTCAGGGATGCAGTCCTCTGCAAAACAGTCCCAAAACAGTTCAATGGCCAACAAGAATAAAAGCAATAACAAATTATCCAAGTCCCGATGACCTAAAAACCAACATTTAAAAGCATAAAAATGAATCCAAGGCCCCATGGCCTAAAAAAATAACATGAAAAAACCATAACAAATAATCCAAGGCCCAATTGCTTATTTGTAATCCAAGGCCATCCGTTGTAGTGACATGGGATCATCAAATTGACCCAAAGCCCTGGATCCTCTGTTGATTGAAGAATCTTCTTTGGTAAGTATTTCTTCTTTTCCTCTTTCTGGGCATCTTCATTCTTCCTATGTATTCTTCACCAACAGATGTGGCCACGTTGAAGACTTTTGTTTTTTGCAATGGGTCCAGATCTTTTAAAATGGCCTGGGACATCGCAGAAGACATGACACTGTGCCAAATGGCACATCAACCAATTATATTGCTTGATGTAATTGATTCCCTCGCTTTAAGATGACATCATGGATAATGCCAAATAAGTGGGAGCTTGGTTGGTAAAATCTGTGCTGTCACCATAAAGGGAGGACATCACATAATGCATCAAGCAATCTGATTGGTTGATGTACAATGCAGCCCATTTACAAATTTTATGAAATTGCCAAGGCCTCTATTAAAGCCTGAACCCTTGCAGAAGAACAAACGTCTTCAACGGGGCCACGTGCGTGAAGAATACAGAAGAAGATGTCTTGAAAGAAGAAAATAAGAAATAGTTACTGAACAAGATTCTTTAATCATCAGAGGTGCCGGGCTTCAGGTCAAGTTGAGGATTCCATGTCAAAGGCCACGGTTGGCCTGGGATTACAAATAGGTAATTAAACCTTGGATTATTTGTAATGGTTTTTTCATGGTTTTTTTTTAAGGCCATTGGGCCCTTGGATTCAATTTTATGGCTTTTGAATTTTGTTTTCTTTGACCATTGGGACTTGGATATATTTTTATGTTGTTGTTATTTTTGGTTTTTAGGCCTTTGGGTTTTGAATGAATAATTTGCTTCGCTTTTTTATGGTTCACCATCAGACTCTTTTGGGATTATTTTCCACTGGGCTACATTTCTGCAGATCAGGAGAACCTTCATCCATCATGGGATAACTAACCAAATTTACTTATAGGATTACATTGATTGTCAATGTGGCTGTGTAGGCTCCCATGAGAGGGCCTAGGTAGCCACAGTGACAATCAATGGGTTTATGTTTTAAACATAATTTTCATTAATGTTTTACCAGTATTATTTTTAATCGTACTGTGTATTTAAAAAAAAAAAGATCTTTGTATTTTAGTGGGCAAAATCCCTATTAGCCACATTAGGCTAAGGTTACTGGGGGATATATGGCCTTTGCTTTGGCTAATGGTACTTGTGTTAGCAGGTGCAACAGCGCTGTAGTTTCACCTATTTTTTGCACATGTGTAATTCTCATGCAATGGCGCTTGTTCCGCTGACACATTGTGTGGGTGTTTCACTGCAAGACACCAGCGAGAGCAACAACGGCTGCTATATCGCCATGCAAACCTCAACCACGCACAGATGTACGGTAGCAAGACTAACTGTCCCCAGCGCCATGGGCGAAAAGGCAAAAGACCACGGCGTGGGGACAGTGTCTGCCGCGATTGCGCTGTGGTAGATCCATGCTTCTGGATCCAAACCCAGAGCGTTAGTCCATCTTGGCCGCAATCATCACGGCCACGGCAAATCAACACAAACAGTAAATCGTGTTACATCTGCAGCTTTTATATATATTTTTCATCTATGGATAGATCCACTTGACTTAGTTACAGGGTTATGTAGAAACACAGGTATAAGTACATAGCTATATGCATAACATATAGTGTTGTATAGTTATACAGAACGATACATAATTATACAGTTACATGTTCATATATTTATATTGTAATAAAAGTACACAGCAGTTTTTGGTCTCCAGAGCAGCAGTGTGAAGTTCTTTCAGCCATTGGTACCTGACTCCCTCTTTCTAATTTATTTCAAATTCCAGATACAAATAAGACCGTGAATGGGTTGGTTTGTCGTGCTTGCCTCTTCCCTGGTTCGAGATCCTGTTACACTGCTGATACAATTCAGTGCCGGGGAATGGAAAATCGCTGCATCAGATATGCTACAACCACAACTTTAGGTAATCCTGCTCCCCACTCTATAATTGCGCACTACAATAACGGTCTCGCTATATAACGGTTATGCTATGGTTACAATGCAGTGCCTACAGTAGACCAGTGTTCACCAAGCAGGGTGCATTGGGAACTCTGGTGTGCCGTGAACCTATGACAAAGGTGCCGCGGCTCAAGAGGAAAAACTCCACTGCCTGCTCAGCGGGAGTATCCGGCACGGCCTGGAGATTTATTTATATCAAGTTTTACCGGGAAGTAATACGTTGAGAGTTACCTCTCGTTTTCAATATGTCCTGGGCACAGAGTTATAATGACAAATACATGGTTACAAATACATAGTTACAATGAGTGAAAAGGGTGATACAGTACATTATGTACAAGACATTGCATGCACAGTAAGAGATAATATATTATAGGCATTTTAATATTGTATTTAACTGTTATATACAGTACTAGCTGAGAGACCCGGCGTTGCCCGGGATGTAAATGCGTAATAGGTAGTATTATTTATAAATTGTGGAACAATAGGTGAGTATTTGTTGTAAAGGTTGGATAATAATATTGAAAAGAAAGATGGAAGAAAATGTAATACGATGTTGTATAAAAATGGTTTATTGTAACCACACCACAGTACAATGTATATTTTGGTGCCATAAGTGATGTAAAAATGTGAGGCGTGTGTCCTGCTAGGGTGTGAGGCGGCGGGTGGCGCGTGGGTTGTGAGTGCTGTCTGCGAGTGGGGGTCCTGCTAGGGTGTGAGGCGGCGGGTGGTGCGTGGGTTGTGAGTGCTGTCTGTGAGTGTGGGTCCTGCTAGGGTGTGAGGCGGCGGGTGGCGCGTGGGTTGTGAGTGCTGTCTGTGCGTGGGGGTCCTGCTAGGGTGTGAGGCGGTGGGACAGTGATGTCGGTGCGTAGGGGCGGGAGGCAGCAGGTGTGTGTGGCGGCAGGTATGTGTCGAGTGTGGCGGGTGTCTGTTGAGTGCGTGCAGCGGCTGTGAGGCGGTGGGTGAAAGGCAGAGGCGGCCGGAGTAAGGGCGGGTGAAAGGCAGAGGCGGGGGTGGGGAGGCGGTAAGGCGGGCAGGAAGGCGAAGGGCGGCGGGAAGGGGAGGAGGGGGTGGTGGAGGGGGGCAAGGGGTGGAGGAGGGGGGCAAGGGGTGGAGGAGGGGGGAAGGGTTAGAGGAGGGGGGAAGGGTTAGAGGAGGGGGGAAGGGTTAGAGGAGGGGGGAAGGGTTAGAGGAGGGGGGAAGGGTTAGAGGAGCGGGGGGGGGAAGGGTTAGAGGAGCGGGGGGGGGAAGGGTTAGAGGAGCGGGAGGGGGGGGAAGGGTTAGAGGAGGGGGGGGAAGTGGTGGGAGGGGGTGGGAGGGGAGGGGGGTGGAGGGGAGGGGGGTGCAGGGGTGGAGGGGAGGGGTGGAGGGGAGCGGAGGGGGGGTGGAGGGGAGCGGAGGGGGGGGTGGAGGGGAGCGGAGGGGGGGGAAAGGGGAGCGGAGGGGGGGGAAAGGGGAGCGGAGGGGGGGAAAGGGGAGTGGAGGGGGGGAAAGGGGAGCGGAGGGGGGGAAAGGGGAGCGGAGGGGGGGAAAGGGGAGCGGAGGGGGGGGAAAGGGGAGCGGAGGGGGGGGAAAGGGGAGCGGAGGGGGAAGGGGGGGAGGCGGTGGGAAGGGGGGGGGAGGCGGTGGGAAGGGGGGGGGGAGGCGGTGGGAAGGGAGGCGGTGGGAAGGGGCGGTGGGAAGGGGGGGGCGGTGGGAAGGGGGGGGCGGTGGGAAGGGGCGGTGGGAAGGGGGGGGCAGTGGGAAGGGGGGGGGCGGTGGGAAGGGGCGGTGGGAAGGGGCGGTGGAAAGGGGGAGGGGGGGCAGTGGACAGGAAGGGGGGGCAGTGGACAGGAGGGGGATGCAGTGGACAGGAGGGGGGGGCAGTGGACAGGAGGGGGGGCAGTGGACAGGAGGGGGGGGGCAGTGGACAGGAGGGGGGGCAGTGGACAGGAAGGGGGGGCAGTGGACAGGAGGGGGATGCAGTGGACAGGAGGGGGGGGCAGTGGACAGGAGGGGGGGCAGTGGACAGGAGGGGGGGGGCAGTGGACAGGAGGGGGGGGGCAGTGGACAGGAGGGGGGGGGCAGTGGACAGGAGGGGGGGGGCAGTGGACAGGAGGGGGGGCAGTGGACAGGAGGGGGGGGCAGTAGACAGGAGGGGGGGGGCAGTGGACAGGAGGGGGGGGGCAGTGGACAGGAGGGGGGGGGGCAGTGGACAGGAGGGGGGGGCAGTGGACAGGAGGGGGGGGGCAGTGGACAGGAGGGGGGGCAGTGGACAGTAGGGGGGGCAGCGGACAGTAGGGGGGGCAGTGGACAGGAGGGGGGGCAGTGGACAGGAGGGGGGGGCAGTGGACAGTGGACAGGAGGGGGTGGACAGTGGACAGGAGGGGGGGGCAGTGGACAGTGGACAGGAGGGGGTGGACATTGGACAGGAGGGGGTGGACAGTGGACAGGAGGGGGGGGGCAGTGGACAGGAGAGGGGGGGCAGTGGACAGGAGAGGGGGGGCAGTGGACAGGAGAGGGGGGGCAGTGGACAGGAGGGGGGGGCTGTGGACAGGAGAGGGGGGCAGTGGACAGGAGAGGGGGCAGTGGACAGGAGAGGGGGGGCAGTGGACAGGAGAGGGGGGGCAGTGGACAGGAGGGGTGGGGCTGTGGACAGGAGGGGGGGCTGTGGACAGGAGGGGGGGGGCTGTGGACAGGAGGGGGGGGCAGTGGACAGGAGGAGGGGGGGCAGTGGACAGGAGGGGGGTCAGTGGACAGGAGGGGGGTCAGTGGACAGGAGGGGGGGCAGTGGACAGGAGGGGGGGCAGTGGACAGGAGGGGGGGCAGTGTCACACACACACACACACACACACACACACACGCGACACCTACCTGTACTTCCGGCCGCCGCCATCTTCTCACTCGGCGCCGCGAGGGAGGAAGGGGGTCCGCCATCTTACGCGCCGCGTGGCAGCCTGTTCCCACGCCGGGGAGGGAGGTGAGTGTAGCGGGAGGGAGTGGTGTGTAGCGGGAGGGAGTGGTGTGTAGCGGGAGGGAGTGGTGAGTGGAGCGCGAGGGAATGGAGCGGGAGGGTGGTGAGTGGAGCGGGAGGGAGTGGAGCGGGAGGGAATGGAGTGCGAGGGAGGAAGGGGGTCCGCCATCTTAGGCGCCGCGTGGCAGCCTGCCTGTTCCTCGCCGGGGAGGGAATGGAGCGGGAGGGAGTGGTGTGTAGCGGGAGGGAGTGGTGTGTAGCGGGAGCTACACTGTGTGAGGTAGCGGGATAGGGGGAGGGACATTGGTGGCATGGTGTAGCGGGGTAGGGGGCCTCGTGGTCTGGTTGCGGTAGGGAGCTGTGTGAGGTGCAGGAGATGAGGCGTGCTGTGCGGTTCGCGGGAGCTACACTGTGTGAGGTGGCGGGATAGGGGGAGGGACATCATTGCCATGGTGTGTGAGTGGAGGCCGCGGCCTCGCGGTCCGGTTGCGGGAGGGAGATGTGTGGCGTGGAGGGGAGGGGGGGTTTGAAGAGGCAGTCTGCAGTGTTTGGTGTTGTGTGAATGTGTGTGTGTGCTGTGTTTGTGCGTTGTGTGTAGATTCTGTACCTGATTCGGCAGTCTGTGGTAGCAGACGTGAAGGTTTTGATAGCTGTGAAGCGTGGCCCCAGAGCAGGTTGAGGATTAGAGGATTAGGTGTTGCAAAAGCAAAGCGTTCCCAAAACTCAGTGAGGGGTGGGACAGTGTGGAAGTATTAGGGCAGTGGTTCCCAAACTTTTTCGGTTCAAGGCTCCCCAAGGCAATCAGAATTTTTTCAAGGCTCCCCAAGGCGATCAGGATTTTTACGCGGCGCCCAAAGTAAAAACAAAGGTGTACATACATACATAGGTGTACAAACATACCTAACAGTTGCAGTGCGCAGTTGGTGTCTCTCTCAGACACTCTCACTCTCTCTCACACACTCTAACTCTCTCTGACCTCACTCTCTCTCTCTCTGACCTCTCTCTGACCGCACTCTCTCTCTCTGACCTCACTCTCTCTCCTCACTCTCTCTCTCAGAACTCTCTCTCTCTGACCTCACACTCTCTCTCTCTGACCTCACACTCTCTCTCTCTCTGACCTCACACTCTCTCTGACCTCACACTCTCTCTGACCTAACATTCTCTCTGACCTCCCTCTCTCTCTGACCTCACACTCTCTCTCTCTGACCTCACTCTCTCTCTCTCTGACCTCACTCTCTCTCTCTCTCTCTCTCTCTCTCTCTGACCTCACTCTCTCTCTCTGACCTCACTCTCTCTCTCTCTCTCTGACCTCACTCTCTCTCTCTCTGACCTCACTCTCTCTCTCTCTGACCTCACTCTCTCTCTCTCTGACCTTACTCTCTCTCTCTCTCTCTCTCTGACCTCACTCTCTCTCTCTCTCTCTCTCTGACCTCACTCTCTCTCTGACCTCACTCTCTCTCTCCCTGACCTCACACTCTCTCTCTCTGACCTCACTCTCTCTCTCTCTGACCTCACTCTCTCTCTCTCTCTGACCTCACTCTCTCTCTCTCTCTCTGACCTCACTCTCTCTCTCTGACCTCACTCTCTCTCTCTGACCTCACTCTCTCTCTCTCTCTGACCTCACTCTCTCTCTGACCCCCCTCTCTCTCTCTCTCTCTCTCTGACCTCACTCTCTATGACCTCACTCTCTCTCTCTCTCTCTCTATGACCTCACTCTCTCTCTCTCTCTGACCTCACTCTCTCTCTCTGACCTCACTCTCTCTCTCTCTCTGACCTCACTCTCTCTCTCAGACACACACAAATAAATACACACATAAATACACACACACACACACACAAATACACACACACAAATAAATACACACACACACACACACAAATAAATACACACAGATACACACACACTGATGCAGATACACACACACACACAAATAAATACACACAGATACGGGGGGTGGGGGAGGGTATGGCTGAACGGCCCGGTCCCTGCACGGGGGAGGTCAGTGCTGCGGGGGCCTGTGCCACGTGGGGGGAGGGCCGGTGTGCTGCGGGGAGGGAGGGGGGGGGTGACGCTGCAGTGCTGATGGGAGACATCTGTCTCCCGGTGCTGCTCCTCCAGCGTGAGCGCCGGGCCTCCCTCTCTCAGCGTAGGCAGCTCAGCGTCGCTGAGCCGGGCTGAACAGATGCACAAAGCCCCTGCATCTGTAATCAACGCGGCTATAGTTCCTCCGGCCTGGGACATAGTAAGCGCTTAGGTGCTGCTGCTCGCTCTTGCTTGCTGCCGCTCGCTCTACCAGGAGCTTTTTTCTGTCCTGGCAGAGGAGACAGCAAGCGCGCTTGGGAGGCGGGTATCACTGTGTGTGTTTGTCACTTGGTAGCTGTGTGTGTGTGTGTGTGTGTATGTGTATATTATATAATATTTTAAACATTTAAAAAAAAAAGACATGTGAGAATAAATTATTAACATTGTGCAACTTTGATAAATATATTCACACACACACACACATCACACATATATATATATATATATATATATATATATATATATATATATATATATATATATGTAGCGGTCATGTAAAATGCCTACAGTCATCTCTCCTGTTGGCAGTAAGGCCTGGTAAGTGTGGGCATGCCAGCAGTAATTATGGAGGTTTCCCCTCACACCCTGGTGGGGTGCTCTGTGTATGGCTGGGACTGGTCACATGCTCTGACTCCATGGTTAGTGATGTCAGAGATGTGTCAGCCTCAGAAGCTTACATAAGGCACAGCACTGTGTCTAAAAGTTAGTTCTGTGTGTGTTGCTGGAAAGTTGTTAGTAGTTGTTCTGCTGAGAGGAGGAAGGAGTTCCAGCTCTTGTCAGAGCTGAGGAAGGAGTTCAAGTTCTATCAGAGTGTCAGTTATGTTATAGTAACTCCATGGGAGGCTGTGTCCAGGGACCTGGCACAGGACAGTGATTCCTGCGGGAATAGTGAATCCCTGATCCAGGTGATATACCTATCAAAAGGGAGCACTGGCGAGATGAGCGGCTGAAGATACTCCTTGTGGAGGGCAGTTGCCCTGCCGTGTCAATAAAGATGAGTTCAGCCAGAAACCCTCTCGTGTATCTATCTGGAATGAGTGTACAGAGAGGAGCACCACGGAGGAGTTCCTCGCCAGGATCATCCCCTTGCGGACGCAGGGACCCTGGTGAGGTGGAGGCGCTGCACTGGAACTAGGTGAGACTCAGCACACTACCTCAGCTGCCTGTCTGACGGGTTCTCCCCACACACCATCATGCGGGAGACTCAGGAGTCCTGTAGCCAGCAGGTGCACCATATGACATATCCACACTGTAATGGGGTCCGGTTAGACCACAGGGGCCAATGTGAGATTGGGTGGGTCAGGCCGGGCCAGAAACACCGTTACATTTGGAGGCGAGCTGCTGAGATCAGATCCGTCAACAGGACAGGCTTTTAGCTAGGTCACTGGGAAACAGGGAGAGTGTCTGCTGCCACTTTGTGCTGCGTAGGGACGGACCTAGGGGTGGTCAGGGGGCTGACGGGATATTGTCAGTTCGCAGGGACAACCTAGGGGCCTGAAGGGAGTGAGGGGTCTGGAGCGGGCTATAGCTGACCGAGTCACCTTGAGGCAGTGCTAGTTGGTAGGATGCCAGAAGGGACAGCCTGTTAACTTGGTCAGGAGTCCTGGAGAGGGTCTGCGCTAGGCTGACCAAGACAGGTAGACGCCCCAAGTACTGCATGGCAGAGCCAGCCAGAGTACCTAGCCATTCCAGACACTCACCGTAGGGAGCACAGACTGGGAGGAAGGAGTCACAGCAGACACTGAGAGAGTGAGCCTAGCCTGAGGTAGTGCAACACTGAGTCACACCTAGATAAGGTACACAGGTGGTGGTGCATCTGAGCTAATCTTTATTGTACCGGTGTGGTGGCTGCCCCGCAGAGTGGAGCCCCATGTACGACAACTGTTATGAGAGAGTGGAGGAGCCGCGTGGCGCGGAGAACGTAAAATGGCGGACAGAGGCTGATGGGGAGGGCACCCGTGGCGTGCAACCCACTGAAGAGCAGACTGTCGCCGAGTTGTCATTGACCAGGCTGCTCTGGAGCGGAGCGAAGGCTATGGCTGCCCCGTTTTTATCCTGTATGGGACAGCGAGGGGCCACCCTTGAAGAGTGTGAAGAAATTGTTATAATTGGGGGAGAACCCCGTGAGGAGAGCAAACAGATGGACTTTTTGGGCTCAAAAGTCAACCAAAATGGCGGTTCCCGCTTGCTAGGGAAACCGCATGGGACAGTTACAGAAAAAATGGCTGCTGCAGGACTTGCACAGAGCTGGCCGGGAATGGCGCGAACAGCCGAGCCCCGCCCTGAAGGGGGGCATGGCGCGAAAGCTATGGCTGCGCCGGGATGGACAGTGACTAATTCAGCCCCTGTGCTGAGTCAACCGTTGAGTTTATGGGACCCTCCCCTGATTTCTACCAGGGGGAGTGACTTTCAACTATGGCCTGTGGGAATGCACCCACTGGGCCCAGGGACTGATATCCAGACGGCGCCACTACAAAAAGTAGTTCCGGCCGTGGAGGTGATTTGCAAGCAAAGGTAGCTTGTGCAAAAAGCTGCTGCAAGGAGAAGGCGGGAACTAGCCGCGGGAAAGGACTCCAGCTCTGGGGAGGAGACTGGCGCGAAAACGCAGACCGCGCCCACCAGGACTGAGAGAGGTGCGGCCTTAATTAAGGGGCATGATATTCCCCTGTGGGACCCGCCCATTATTGCAACCCCTGGGGGCGGGTTCCAACTCTGTCAGAGAAGGGAGGAGCCGAAGCAGGGAGTGGCGGATCCAGCAACTTCCACCAGTCAGTTGCGAGGAACCACAGAGAAGGAGAGACCTGTACAGGAAGTGACTCCTGTACAAAGAATGGCCTGCTCCTCCACTGTGGGCACTATGGTCTCCACCCAGCCCTACTCAGTGCCCGGCGGGGTGCTGGTGGTGAGGGTGGCCAATACAGAGACGGTAGTCGGGCTCTGCCTACAATGCGGGCTGCCCGGAGGTACTGTGAATACGATGGCACGTTGCCCTCATTGCGGGACTTTGTATCTGTGGCCTTTGCCCACATTCGTTCCAATACAGCCTGCTGACCCCCCGGTGGATGTGACACGGCGCTCTGCTGAGTCCCCGGGCGCGCTGTGGATGAACCGCGCGAGTCCCGGAGACAGGGGACTGGAGCCGGTCAAGTCGGCTGGGTCACTGGCCATTGAGGCGGCTGGATTAAACCCCGCGACAGGGGCAAAGAGACTTTCACCCCGCCCCGCGACCCCTAGGTCGGGGCGAGGGGACTACTCTGATGAGGACCTTCGTGAGCTGGCGGTAGCAAGAACGGAGCGGAAAAGACAGACGGGGAGAACGACGCCCCGTGGGGTGAGTGACCGGACGTCCCCCGCAGATCGGCGATCCGACCGACGGAGTCCCGCCATCCCAGGACCTGGCGGAGATGGGAGAGAGACGCCTACACCCCTGCGGATGGGTAAGCCAAAAAGCCCTATCTCTTACCTGGTCACAACAGACGGCGAAGCGCTGGAAGGGCCGCGTCAGGCCCAACGCGCACGTGGAGGGACGGCATCACTTCCGGTGGCGACGGCGGAGCAACCGGATGTCGTGGGAGAAGAGATCCCGCATGGGGGTCCAACGCGAGATGGCGACGCTTCCGGTTCCGGGGAGGACGTCACTTCCGGTGGCGACGGCGGAACCCAGGAAGGGGAAGCAGCGACGCTTCGGCGATTGGGGGAAGGCCCCCGACCGCTCGTATTGCCCAGAAATCGGAGAGACGATCTCAGGACTGAGGAGGGTGAGACATCATCCTTGGACCAGTCTACGGACAGCCAGGAGCGGGTCGTAACCCCGTGGGGTCCCGTTCCCTGCCCCTATACCCAACCCCATGCCCTAGCTAATGCCCCTACCCCTATCACACGGTCACCGGGTTCACCACCCAGCTTGGAACTTGTGGACATACCTTTGGGGGGGGAGGAAAAACGGACTGGGGAGAGGCAGCTCAGTGGAGCTACGGAAGGTGATTCACGGGGAGGAGGGGAATAGAGGGTGGCGGATACAGCACCCCAACCGGCAGTAAAGGCTCCGGGGTCCTCGAGGTGGTTCAACTCGCGATCCACAAGGTCGTCAGGGGTATTTTCGTTTGATGACGACCGGGAACCAGGGCCTAATCCCTTTAAGGAGACCAGGTGGTGGGCTCCACTATTTGAGGGGTACTCCGCATGGATGGACCGTACTCGGTTCCTCATCCGGCGGGAGGACGTGGTAGATTTCTGGTGGAGAGAGGGGGAGTTTACACCCGAGCAGAGGGACAGGGAATTACAGGAGAGGTGGTTCCAGCTGGAGCGTAGAGACATAGCGCCCATGGGTCCCGACACACTGTCAGATCCAGTAGATTCTGATGAGCCCCTATCATGGGTGTTACCTGGGAGGGCAGGTAATGCTGATCTGACCAGGGTCAGTAGGGCGGAGAGGGCTATAATAGTCAAATATAAAAAATCCCATGGGTTGGAGTATCCCTATGTTCCGGAGCCCCTGATGGATGAAATTGAGGACAATAGGGAAACGTGGCTCCGAGAAACTATAGAGCTGTATTTAGCCAATAGGGGGAGTGACATTGTAGGTAAGAAGGCGGAAGAAAGAATAGACACCCTGATGCGAGTGTGGAGCATAGGGAGAAATGTTCACAAACATAGGGTGACCTATGTGCCAGAGAGAGGATCACCTAGGCATTATTATGTTACGGTCCTGGATATGGGTAACCGGGAAGTGAGGAAACCTGACCCAGATCACTATTATTAAGGGGGTACTGAGACATTACGCGGGTTCGTGGCTGCTGGTCGGGGCGGGCTTGGCGGATGACTGTATTCATATGTACTGTATTATGAGGAAATTTGTGTGATGTTAATTATGTTTTCCGTTACAGTGCTTCCTGGAAAGAGGTATACAAATTTAGGTCCCAGCGAGGACGATGGGATTCACCAGGGGGAGAATGTAGCGGTCATGTAAAATGCCTACAGTCATCTCTCCTGTTGGCAGTAAGGCCTGGTAAGTGTGGGCATGCCAGCAGTAATTATGGAGGTTTCCCCTCACACCCTGGTGGGGTGCTCTGTGTATGGCTGGGACTGGTCACATGCTCTGACTCCATGGTTAGTGATGTCAGAGATGTGTCAGCCTCAGAAGCTTACATAAGGCACAGCACTGTGTCTAAAAGTTAGTTCTGTGTGTGTTGCTGGAAAGTTGTTAGTAGTTGTTCTGCTGAGAGGAGGAAGGAGTTCCAGCTCTTGTCAGAGCTGAGGAAGGAGTTCAAGTTCTATCAGAGTGTCAGTTATGTTATAGTAACTCCATGGGAGGCTGTGTCCAGGGACCTGGCACAGGACAGTGATTCCTGCGGGAATAGTGAATCCCTGATCCAGGTGATATACTGTACCTATCAAAAGGGAGCACTGGCGAGATGAGCGGCTGAAGATACTCCTTGTGGAGGGCAGTTGCCCTGCCGTGTCAATAAAGATGAGTTCAGCCAGAAACCCTCTCGTGTATCTATCTGGAATGAGTGTACAGAGAGGAGCACCACGGAGGAGTTCCTCGCCAGGATCATCCCCTTGCGGACGCAGGGACCCTGGTGAGGTGGAGGCGCTGCACTGGAACTAGGTGAGACTCAGCACACTACCTCAGCTGCCTGTCTGACGGGTTCTCCCCACACACCATCATGCGGGAGACTCAGGAGTCCTGTAGCCAGCAGGTGCACCATATGACATATCCACACTGTAATGGGGTCCGGTTAGACCACAGGGGCCAATGTGAGATTGGGTGGGTCAGGCCGGGCCAGAAACACCGTTACATATATATATATATATATATATATATATATATATATATATATATATATATATATACACACACACCACACACACACACACATATATATATATATATATATACACACACACACCACACATATATACACACACACCACACATATATACATATATAGATATATATATATATACACACACCACACATACACCACACACACACACACACACACACACACACACACACACACACACACACACACACACACACACACACACACACACACACACACACACACACACACACACACATATATACACCACACACACACACACACACACACACACACACACACACACACACACACACCACACATATATACATATATACACACACACACCACACATATATACATATATACACACACACACCCTGCAGCCCGTTTTACACACACACACACTGCTGTCTGGTGGCTTTGTAGTTGCAATGCCGGGCACTGAAGTTGCAATGCCGGGCAGGCTGCAGTCCCATTGGATGGGAGCGGTCACGTGACCGCTCCTCTGCTTCCCCTCAGAGGTTTTTTTTTTTTTTTTTTTAAATGAGCTAGCAGCCCTTGTTTCCCGCTGCTGGCGGCCCTGATCGCGGCGCCCCTCTAGCCAAGCCGCGGCGCACCAGGGCGCCGCGGCGCACAGTTTGGGAAACACTGTATTAGGGCATTGGTGTTGGACGCAGGCCAATGAGAGGTGTGCGGGGGCGGGCATTGGACGCAGGCCAATGAGAGTCAGTGAGGGGTGGGACGCAGGCCAATGAGAGGTGTGCGGGGGCGGGCATTGGACGCAGGCCAATGAGAGTCAGTGAGGGGTGGGACGCAGGCCAATGAGAGGTGTGCGGGGGCGGGCATTGGACGCAGGCCAATGAGAGTCAGTGAGGGGTGGGACAGTGTGGCATTGGTGTTGGACGTAGGCCAATGAGAGGTGTGCGGGGGCGGGCATGGCCTGAGCTGGAGTGACAGGGCCAAGGTCCAATGCGATTGACCCTTGGGACGCAGACATACAGTGATTTCACAAATATATAGTAGATGCATATAACAGTTAAAGATAATATTAAAATGTGAGACAGCTTTAGTTTTGAAAGAACTTAGATTGGTGGCATCAGTGAGAGTCTCCGGTAGACTGTTCCAGTTGTTGGGTGCACGGTAAGAGAAGGAGGAGCGGTCGGATACTTTGTTGAAACTTGGGACCATGAACAGTCTTTTGGAGTCAGTTCTCGGGTGATAAGTGCTGAATGTGGTAGGGGTGAGGTGCTTGTTCAGGTAGACGGGTAGCTTGCCCAGAAAGTATTTGAAGGCAAGACAGGTAAGATGAACTTTGCGCCTAGACTCAAGGGATGACCAATCTAGTTCTCTGAGCATTTCACAGTGATGTGTTGTAGTTGCATTGGAGGACAAAGCGGCATATTGAGTTGTAGAGGGTATCAAGTTTGCCAAAGTGATGATGGATGGAGAGCCTTTGATCTGTCTCTTCTCTCTCAGTCTGGCACAGAGGAGAGCAAGAAGCCTCTTCACCTCCAGACAGTGCCGGATACACCTGCTGAGCAGCTGATGAGATAGACGTTGGGAATGCAGAGGAAAGGAGGGAAAGCTTTGTGTGTGATGACTTGTGTGAGGGTCGGTAAGAGACTAGTGCTTATTGTAGGGCGGGGAAAGGTAAGTGGTGTAAGAAGAAGAAGGGTAGAGTTTACAATGATGAAAGGGTCATTGTGCTATATGAGAAGGCAGGGGGGGAAATGGTCAGTGTGTTGAGTAAAAGGGTGAAAATGATGTGTGAAGGTGAATGTGGAGTGTGTAAGAAAACGGTTGGTGAGTGTGTTGGATGTATGTTTGTAAAAAACAGAGTGAGTGTGCATGCGTTTTAGTAGTGAGGAGAGGATGAGTAGGGTCTTAAAAGCAGATATTCTGTTATAAGACTGTAATTATATTCTTACTGGCACTGCCTCACACAGTAACTTTACTGTAAATACACTGCACTAACAATTCTCACTGACACTGCCTCACACAGTAACTATACTGTAAATACATTGCACTAACCATCCTCACTGGCACTGCCTCACACAGTAACTGTACTGTAAATACACTGCACTAACCATTCTCACTGGCACAGCCTCACACAGTAACTGTACTGTAAATATACTGCACTAATCATTCTCACTGACACTGCCTCACACAGTAACTATACTGTAAATACATTGCACTAACCATCCTCACTGGCACTGCCTCACACAGTAACTGTACTGTAAATACACTGCACTAACCATTCTCACTGGCACAGCCTCACACAGTAACTGTACTGTAAATATACTGCACTAATCATTCTCACTGACACTGCCTCACACAGTAACTATACTGTAAATACATTGCACTAACCATCCTCACTGGCACTGCCTCACACAGTAACTGTACTGTAAATACACTGCACTAACCATTCTCACTGGCACAGCCTCACACAGTAACTGTACTGTACATACACTGCACTAACCATTCTCACTGGCACAGCCTCAGACAGTAACTGTACTGTAAATACACTGCACTAACCATTCTCACTGGCACTTCCTCACACAGTAACTATATTGTAAATACACTGCACTAACCATTCTCACTGGCACAGCCTCACGCAGTAACTGTACTGTAAATATATTGCACTAATCATTCTCACTGGCACTGCCTCACACAGTAACTGTACTGTAAATCCACTGCACTAACCATTCTCACTGGCACTGCCTCACACAGTAACTATACTGTAAATACACTGCACTAACCATTCTCACTGGCACTGCCTCACACAGTAACTATACTGTAAATACACTGCACTAACCATTCTCACTGGCACTGCCTCACACAGTAACTGTACTGTAAATACACTGCACTAACAATTCTCACTGGCACAGCCTCACACAGTAACTGTACTGTAAATATACTGCACTAATCATTCTCACTGGCACTGCCTCACACAGTAACTATACTGTAAATACACTGCACTAACCATTCTCACTGGCACTGCCTCACACAGTAACTATACTGTAAATACACTGCACAAACCATTCTCACTGGCACTGCCTCACACAGTAACTATACTGTAAATACACTGCACTAACCATCCTCACCGTCACTGCCTCACACAGTAACTATACTGTAAATACATTGCACTAACCATTCTCACTGGCACTGCCTCACACAGTAACTATACTGTAAATACACTGCACTAACCATCCTCACTGGCACTGCCTCACAGAGTAACTATACTGTAAATACACTGCACTAACCATCCTCACCGGCACTGCCTCACAGAGTAACTATACTGTAAATACACTGCACTAACCATCCTCACCGTCACTGCCTCACACAGTAACTATACTGTAAATACACTGCACAAACCATTCTCACTGGCACTGCCTCACGCAGTAACTATACTGTAAATACACAGCACTAACCATTCTCACTGGCACTGCCTCACACAGTAACTATACTGTAAATACACTGCACTAACCATCCTCACTGGCACTGCCTCACACAGTAACTATACTGTAAATACACTGCACTAACCATTCTCACTGGCACTGCCTCACACAGTAACTATACTGTAAATACACTGCACTAACCATTCTCACTGGCACTGCCTCACACAGTAACTATACTGTAAATACACAGTACTAACCATCCTCACTGGCACTGCCTCACACAGTAACTATACTGTAAATACACTGCACTAACCATCCTCACTGTCACTGCCTCACACCGTAACTATACTGTAAATACACAGCACTAACCATCCTCACTGGCACTGCCTCATACAGTAACTATACTGTAAATACACTGCATTAACCATCCTCACTGGCACTGCCTCACACAGTAACTATACTGTAAATACACTGCACTAACCATCCTCACTGGCACTGCTCACACAGTAACTATACTGTAAATACACTGCACTAACCATTTTCACTGGCACTGCCTCACACAGTAACTATACTGTAAATACACAGCACTAACCATCCTCACTGGCACTGCCTCACACAGTAACTATACTGTAAATACACTGCACTAACCATCCTCACTGTCACTGCCTCACACCGTAACTATACTGTAAATACACAGCACTAACCATCCTCACTGGCACTGCCCTCACACAGTAACTATACTGTAAATACACAGCACTAACCATTCTCACTGGCACTGCCTCACACAGTAACTATACTGTAAATACACAGCACTAGCCATTCTCACTGGCACTGCCTCACACAGTAACTATACTGTAAATACACTGCACTAACCAGCCTCACTGGCACTGCCTCACACAGTAACTATACTGTAAATACACAGCACTAACCATCCTCACTGGCACTGCCTCACACAGTAACTATACTGTAAATACACTGCACAAAACATCCTCACTGGCACTGCCTCACACAGTAACTATACTGTAAATACACTGCACTAACCATTCTCACTGGCACTGCCTCACACAGTAACTATACTGTAAATACACTGCACTAACCATCCTCACCGTCACTGCCTCACACAGTAACTATACTGTAAATACATTGCACTAACCATTCTCACTGGCACTGCCTCACACAGTAACTATACTGTAAATACACTGCACTAACCATTCTCACTGGCACTGCTCACACAGTAACCATACTGTAAATACACTGCACTAACCATCCTCACTGGCACTGCCTCACGCAGTAACTATACTGTAAATACACAGCACTAACCATTCTCACTGGCACTGCCTCACACAGTAACTATACTGTAAATACACAGTACTAACCATCCTCACTGGCACTGCCTCACACAGTAACTATACTGTAAATACACTGCACTAACCATCCTCACTGTCACTGCCTCACACCGTAACTATACTGTAAATACACAGCACTAACCATCCTCACTGGCACTGCCTCACACAGTAACTATACTGTAAATACACTGCATTAACCATCCTCACTGGCACTGCCTCACACAGTAACTATACTGTAAATACACTGCACTAACCATCCTCACTGGCACTGCTCACACAGTAACTATACTGTAAATACACAGCACTAACCATTTTCACTGGCACTGCCTCACACAGTAACTATACTGTAAATACACAGCACTAACCATCCTCACTGGCACTGCCTCACACAGTAACTATACTGTAAATACACTGCACTAACCATCCTCACTGTCACTGCCTCACACCGTAACTATACTGTAAATACACAGCACTAACCATCCTCACTGGCACTGCCTCACACAGTAACTATACTGTAAATACACAGCACTAACCATCCTCACTGGCACTGCCTCACACAGTAACTATACTGTAAATACACAGCACTAGCCATTCTCACTGGCACTGCCTCACACAGTAACTATACTGTAAATACACTGCACTAACCAGCCTCACTGGCACTGCCTCACACAGTAACTATACTGTAAATACACAGCACTAACCATCCTCACTGGCACTGCCTCACACAGTAACTATACTGTAAATACACTGCACAAAACATCCTCACTGGCACTGCCTCACACAGTAACTATACTGTAAATACACTGAACTAACCATTCTCACTGGCACTGCCTCACACAGTAACTATACTGTAAATACACTGCACTAACCATCCTCAGTGGCACTGCCTCACACAGTAACTGTACTGTAAAAACACTGCACTAACCATTTTCACTGGCACTGCCTCACACATTAACTATACTGTAAATACACAGCACTAACCATCCTCACTGGCTCTGCCTCACACAGTAACTATACTGTAAATACACTGCACTAACCATCCTCACTGTCACTGCCTCACACCGTAACTATACTGTAAATACACAGCACTAACCATCCTCACTGGCACTGCCTCACACAGTAACTATACTGTAAATACACAGCACTAACCATTCTCACTGGCACTGCCTCACACAGTAACTATACTGTAAATACACTGCACTAACTATTCTCACTGGCACTGCCTCAAACAGTAACTATACTGTAAATACACTGCACTAACCATTCTCACTGGCACTGCCACACACAGTAACTATACTGTAAATACACTGTAAATACACTGCACTAACCAGCCTCACTGGCACTGCCTCACACAGTAACTATACTGTAAATACACAGCACTAACCATCCTCACTGGCACTGCCTCACACAGTAACTATACTGTAAATACACTGCACAAAACATCCTCACTGGCACTGCCTCACACAGTAACTATACTGTAAATACACTGCACTAACCATCCTCACCGTCACTGCCTCACACAGTAACTATACTGTAAATACACTGCACTAACCATTCTCACTGGCACTGCCTCACACAGTAACCATACTGTAAATACACTGCACTAACCATCCTCACTGGCACTGCCTCACGCAGTAACTATACTGTAAATACACAGCACTAACCATTCTCACTGGCACTGCCTCACACAGTAACTATACTGTAAATACACTGCACTAACCATCCTCACTGGCACTGCCTCACACAGTAACTATACTGTACACTGCACTAACCATCCTCACTGGCACTGCCTCACACAGTAACTATACTGTAAATACACTGCACTAACCATTCTCACTGGCACTGCCTCACACAGTAACTATACTGTAAATACACAGTACTAACCATCCTCACTGGCACTGCCTCACACAGTAACTATACTGTAAATACACTGCACTAACCATCCTCACTGTCACTGCCTCACACCGTAACTATACTGTAAATACACAGCACTAACCATCCTCACTGGCACTGCCTCACACAGTAACTATACTGTAAATACACTGCATTAACCATCATAACTGGCACTGCCTCACACAGTAACTATACTGTTAATACACTGCACTAACCATCCTCACTGGCACTGCTCACACAGTAACTATACTGTAAATACACTGCACTAACCATTTTCACTGGCACTGCCTCACACATTAACTATACTGTAAATACACAGCACTAACCATCCTCACTGGCACTGCCTCACACAGTAACTATACTGTAAATACACTGCACTAACAATCCTCACTGTCACTGCCTCACACCGTAACTATACTGTAAATACACAGCACTAACCATCCTCACTGGCACTGCCCTCACACAGTAACTACACTGTAAATACACAGCACTAACCATTCTCACTGGCACTGCCTCACACAGTAACTATACTGTAAATACACAGCACTAGCCATTCTCACTGGCACTGCCTCACACAGTAACTATACTGTAAATACACTGCACTAACCAGCCTCACTGGCACTGCCTCACACAGTAACTATACTGTAAATACACAGCACTAACCATCCTCACTGGCACTGCCTCACACAGTAACTATACTGTAAATACACTGCACAAAACATCCTCACTGGCACTGCCTCACACAGTAACTATACTGTAAATACACTGCACTAACCATTCTCACTGGCACTGCCTCACACAGTAACTATACTGTAAATACACTGCACTAACCATCCTCACCGTCACTGCCTCACACAGTAACTATACTGTAAATACATTGCACTAACCATTCTCACTGGCACTGCCTCACACAGTAACTATACTGTAAATACACTGCACTAACCATTCTCACTGGCACTGCCTCACACAGTAACCATACTGTAAATACACTGCACTAACCATCCTCACTGGCACTGCCTCACGCAGTAACTATACTGTAAATACACAGCACTAACCATTCTCACTGGCACTGCCTCACACAGTAACTATACTGTAAATACACAGTACTAACCATCCTCACTGGCACTGCCTCACACAGTAACTATACTGTAAATACACTGCACTAACCATCCTCACTGTCACTGCCTCACACTGTAACTACTGTATACTGTAAATACACTGCACTAACCATCCTCACTGGCACTGCCTCACACAGTAACTATACTGTAAATACACTGCATTAACCATCCTCACTGGCACTGCCTCACACAGTAACTATACTGTAAATACACTGCACTAACCATCCTCACTGGCACTGCTCACACAGTAACTATACTGTAAATACACTGCACTAACCATTTTCACTGGCACTGCCTCACACAGTAACTATACTGTAAATACACAGCACTAACCATCCTCACTGGCACTGCCTCACACAGTAACTATACTGTAAATACACTGCACTAACCATCCTCACTGTCACTGCCTCACACCGTAACTATACTGTAAATACACAGCACTAACCATCCTCACTGGCACTGCCTCACACAGTAACTATACTGTAAATACACAGCACTAACCATCCTCACTGGCACTGCCTCACACAGTAACTATACTGTAAATACACAGCACTAGCCATTCTCACTGGCACTGCCTCACACAGTAACTATACTGTAAATACACTGCACTAACCAGCCTCACTGGCACTGCCTCACACAGTAACTATACTGTAAATACACAGCACTAACCATCCTCACTGGCACTGCCTCACACAGTACCTATACTGTAAATACACTGCACAAAACATCCTCACTGGCACTGCCTCACACAGTAACTATACTGTAAATACACAGCACTAACCATCCTCACTGGCTCTGCCTCACACAGTAACTATACTGTAAATACACTGCACTAACCATCCTCACTGTCACTGCCTCACACCGTAACTATACTGTAAATACACAGCACTAACCATCCTCACTGGCACTGCCTCACACAGTAACTATACTGTAAATACACAGCACTAACCATTCTCACTGGCACTGCCTCACACAGTAACTATACTGTAAATACACTGCACTAACTATTCTCACTGGCACTGCCTCACACAGTAACTATACTGTAAATACACTGCACTAACCATTCTCACTGGCACTGCCACACACAGTAACTATACTGTAAATACACTGTAAATACACTGCACTAACCAGCCTCACTGGCACTGCCTCACACAGTAACTATACTGTAAATACACAGCACTAACCATCCTCACTGGCACTGCCTCACAGAGTAACTATACTGTAAATACACTGCACAAAACATCCTCACTGGCACTGCCTCTCACAGTAACTGTACTGTAAATACACAGCACTAACCATTCTCACTGGCACTGCCTCACACAGTAACTATACTGTAAATACACTGCACTAACCATTCTCACTGGCACTGCCTCACACAGTAACCATACTGTAAATACACTGCACTAACCATTCTCACTGGCACTGCCTCACACAGTAACTATACTGTAAATACACTGCACTAACCATCCTCACCGTCACTGCCTCACACAGTAACTATACTGTAAATACATTGCACTAACCATTCTCACTGGCACTGCCTCACACTGTAACTACTGTATACTGTAAATACACTGCACTAACCATCCTCACTGGCACTGCCTCACACAGTAACTATACTGTAAATACACTGCACTAACCATTCTCACTGGCACTGCCTCACGCAGTAACTATACTGTAAATACGCTGCACTAACCTTTCTCACTGGCACTGCCTCACACTGTAACTATACTGTAAATACACTGCACTAACCATTCTCACTGGCACTGCCACACACAGTAACTATACTGTAAATACACTGTAAATACACTGCACTAACCAGCCTCACTGGCACTGCCTCACACAGTAACTATACTGTAAATACACAGCACTAACCATCCTCACTGGCACTGCCTCACACAGTAACTATACTGTAAATACACTGCACAAAACATCCTCACTGGCACTGCCTCACACAGTAACTGTACTGTAAATACACAGCACTAACCATTCTCACTGGCACTGCCTCACACAGTAACTATACTGTAAATACACTGCACTAACCATTCTCACTGGCACTGCCTCACACAGTAACCATACTGTAAATACACTGCACTAACCATTCTCACTGGCACTGCCTCACACAGTAACTATACTGTAAATACACTGCACTAACCATCCTCACCGTCACTGCCTCACACAGTAACTATACTGTAAATACATTGCACTAACCATTCTCACTGGCACTGCCTCACACTGTAACTACTGTATACTGTAAATACACTGCACTAACCATCCTCACTGGCACTGCCTCACACAGTAACTATACTGTAAATACACTGCACTAACCATTCTCACTGGCACTGCCTCACGCAGTAACTATACTGTAAATACGCTGCACTAACCTTTCTCACTGGCACTGCCTCACACTGTAACTATACTGTAAATACACTGCACTAACCATTCTCACTGGCACTGCCTCACACAGTAACTATACTGTAAATACACTGCACTAACCATTCTCACTGGCACTGCCTCACACAGTAACTATACTGTAAATACACTGCACTAACCATCCTCACTGGCACTGCCTCACACAGTAACTATACTGTAAATACACTGCATTAACCATTCTCACTGGCACTGCCTCACACAGTAACTATACTGTAAATACACTGCATTAACCATTCTCACTGGCACAGCCTCACACAGTAACTATACTGTAAATACACTGCACTAACCATCCTCACTGGCACTGTCTCACACAGTAACTATACTGTAAATACACTGCACTAACCATCCTCACTGGTACTGCCTCACACAGTAACTATACTGTAAATACACTGCATTAACCATTCTCACCGGCACTGCCTCACACAGTAACTATACTGTAAATACACAGCACTAACCATTCTCACCGTCACTGCCTCACAGAGTAACTATACTGTAAATACACAGCACTAACCATTCTCACCGGCACTGCCTCACACAGTAACTATACTGTAAATACACTGCACTAACCATCCTCACCGTCACTGCCTCACACAGTAACTATACTGTAAATACATTGCACTAACCATTCTCACTGGCACTGCCTCACACAGTAACTACTGTATACTGTAAATACACTGCACTAACCATCCTCACTGGCACTGCCTCACACAGTAACTATACTGTAAATACACTGCACTAACCATTCTCACTGGCACTGCCTCACGCAGTAACTATACTGTAAATACGCTGCACTAACCTTTCTCACTGGCACTGCCTCACACTGTAACTATACTGTAAATACACTGCACTAACCATTCTCACTGGCACTGCCTCACACAGTAACTATACTGTAAATACACTGCACTAACCATTCTCACTGGCACTGCCTCACACAGTAACTATACTGTAAATACACTGCACTAACCATCCTCACTGGCACTGCCTCACACAGTAACTATACTGTAAATACACTGCATTAACCATTCTCACTGGCACTGCCTCACACAGTAACTGTACTGTAAATACACTGCATTAACCATTCTCACTGGCACAGCCTCACACAGTAACTATACTGTAAATACACTGCACTAACCATCCTCACTGGCACTGTCTCACACAGTAACTATACTGTAAATACACTGCACTAACCATCCTCACTGGTACTGCCTCACACAGTAACTATACTGTAAATACACTGCATTAACCATTCTCACTGGCACTGCCTCACACAGTAACTATACTGTAAATACACTGCATTAACCATTCTCACTGGCACTGCCTCACACAGTAACTATACTGTAAATACACAGCACTAACCATTCTCACTGGCACTGCCTCACCCAGTAACTATACTGTAAATACACAGCACTAACCATTCTCACTGGCACTGCCTCACACTGTAACTATACTGTAAATACACTGCACTAACCATTCTCACTGGCACTGCCTCACACAGTAACTATACTGTAAATACACTGCACTAACCATCCTCACTGGCACTGCCTCACACAGTAACTATACTGTAAATACACTGCATTAACCATTCTCACTGGCACTGCCTCACACAGTAACTATACTGTAAATACACTGCATTAACCATTCTCACTGGCACAGCCTCACACAGTAACTATACTGTAAATACACTGCACTAACCATCCTCACTGGCACTGTCTCACACAGTAACTATACTGTAAATACACTGCACTAACCATCCTCACTGGTACTGCCTCACACAGTAACTATACTGTAAATACACTGCATTAACCATTCTCACTGGCACTGCCTCACACAGTAACTATACTGTAAATACACTGCATTAACCATTCTCACCGGCACTGCCTCACAGAGTAACTATACTGTAAATACACAGCACTAACCATTCTCACCGGCACTGCCTCACAGAGTAACTATACTGTAAATACACAGCACTAACCATTCTCACCGGCACTGCCTCACACAGTAACTATACTGTAAATACACTGCACTAACCATCCTCACCGTCACTGCCTCACACAGTAACTATACTGTAAATACATTGCACTAACCATTCTCACTGGCACTGCCTCACACAGTAACTACTGTATACTGTAAATACACTGCACTAACCATCCTCACTGGCACTGCCTCACACAGTAACTATACTGTAAATACACTGCACTAACCATTCTCACTGGCACTGCCTCACGCAGTAACTATACTGTAAATACGCTGCACTAACCTTTCTCACTGGCACTGCCTCACACTGTAACTATACTGTAAATACACTGCACTAACCATTCTCACTGGCACTGCCTCACACAGTAACTATACTGTAAATACACTGCACTAACCATTCTCACTGGCACTGCCTCACACAGTAACTATACTGTAAATACACTGCACTAACCATCCTCACTGGCACTGCCTCACACAGTAACTATACTGTAAATACACTGCATTAACCATTCTCACTGGCACTGCCTCACACAGTAACTGTACTGTAAATACACTGCATTAACCATTCTCACTGGCACAGCCTCACACAGTAACTATACTGTAAATACACTGCACTAACCATCCTCACTGGCACTGTCTCACACAGTAACTATACTGTAAATACACTGCACTAACCATCCTCACTGGTACTGCCTCACACAGTAACTATACTGTAAATACACTGCATTAACCATTCTCACTGGCACTGCCTCACACAGTAACTATACTGTAAATACACAGCACTAACCATTCTCACTGGCACTGCCTCACCCAGTAACTATACTGTAAATACACAGCACTAACCATTCTCACTGGCACTGCCTCACACAGTAACTATACTGTAAATACACTGCACTAACCATCCTCACTGGCACTGCCTCACCCAGTAACTATACTGTAAATACACAGCACTAGCCATTCTCACTGGCACTGCCTCACACAGTAACTATACTGTAAATACACAGCACTAACCATTCTCACTGGCACTGCCTCACACAGTAACTATACTGTAAATACACAGCACTAGCCATTCTCACTGGCACTGCCTCACACAGTAACTATACTGTAAATACACAGCACTAACCATTCTCACTGGCACTGTCTCACACAGTAACTATACTGTAAATACACAGCACTAACCATTCTCACTGGCACTGCCTCACACAGTAACTATACTGTAAATACACTGCATTAACCATTCTCACTGGCACTGCCTCACACAGTAACTATACTGTAAATACACTGCATTAACCATTCTCACTGGCACTGCCTCACAGAGTAACTATACTGTAAATACACAACACTAACCATTCTCACTGGCACTGCCTCACACAGTAACTATACTGTAAATACACTGCACTAACCATTCTCACTGGTACTGCCTCACACAGTAACTATACTGTAAATACACTGCATTAACCATTCTCACTGGCACTGTCTCACACAGTAACTATACTGTAAATACACAGCACTAACCATTCTCACTGGCACTGCCTCACACAGTAACTATACTGTAAATACACTGCACTAACCATTCTCACTGGCACTGCCTCACACAGTAACTATACTGTAAATACACAGCACTAACCATTCTCACTGGCACTGCCTCACACAGTAACTATACTGTAAATACACTGCATTAACCATTCTCACTGGCACTGCCTCACAGAGTAACTATACTGTAAATACACAGCACTAACCATCCTCACTGGCACTGTCTCACACAGTAACTATACTGTAAATACACTGCACTAACCATCCTCACTGGTACTGCCTCACACAGTAACTATACTGTAAATACACTGCATTAACCATTCTCACTGGCACTGCCTCACACAGTAACTATACTGTAAATACACAGCACTAACCATTCTCACTGGCACTGCCTCACACAGTAACTATACTGTAAATACACTGCATTAACCATTCTCACTGGCACTGCCTCACACAGTAACTATACTGTAAATACACAGCACTAACCATCCTCACTGGCACTGCCTCACACAGTAACTATACTGTAAATACACAGCACTAACCATCCTCACTGGCACTGCCTCACACAGTAACTATACTGTAAATACACTGCATTAACCATCCTCACTGGCACTGCCTCACACAGTAACTATACTGTAAATACACTGCACTAACCATCCTCACTGGCACTGCCTCACACAGTAACTATACTGTAAATACACTGCACTAACCATCCTCACTGGCACTGCCTCACACAGTAACTATACTGTAAATACACAGCACTAACCATTCTCACTGGCACTGCCTCACACAGTAACTATACTGTAAATACACTGCATTAACCATTCTCACTGGCACTGCCTCACACTGAGGTTATGCTGTATGTATTTACATTATACAAACACAAACGGGTGATTCACATATAGAAGACTTTACATTATATTGATTTATCCCTATGGCATATATTTACTAAATTAAGTATCGTGCGTTGCAGCTCTTTCAAATGAATAGGCCATAGGGAGTTTTAGGGCCCAGAATGTGTGTTATGTCAGCGTAGAACAAGTCTTTTAACACATTTATATTTTAGGGATCAGTCAAGAGGCATAACAAGGCAGTGAAATAAAATGGTGCTTATTTGGATAAAACCTTTGAAACACAACAAAACACAAAATACCAAAATATACACACTCACTGGGGTCTGGGGGGTATGAGATCTGGCTTTTGTAGGTGCAGGGCGCCCGTTTGCAAGGGCTTACCCTGATCGGGACCTTGTCCCGGACATCCTGGAACAAAATTCCACAGAAAATCCTGACCGGGACCTCGTCCTGATGGACCTGTTACTGATTTCGGCAAGAAATCCTGGCCGCGACTGCTACATTGATTTGTAGAACTTGGCCGCAAAAGACGGGACTTAGACTCTGCCGGGCAGAATTTTCATAGCTTCAAAACGAAGCTGGTTGCTCTGCTATTTGTAACAGAACAACTTTGAAAATCCCGCCCTAGCTTCATCGACTCAAGTCACAACTGGTTCTCTGACTGGGATTTCTCTTTACCTGTCCTCCACTAAGCTATCTTCAGCATGGAGGAAGGAGGAGCGACCAATCAGAGCGTGGGAATTCCTTCCCGCCAGCCAATAGAAAAAGGGGCTCATTCTTTGGCTGATGTTAGAGGAGGGGTTGTGCCAAGCCGGCTCAGGATGCCCCATGGACGGGACATATGGATTGACCAATGGCAAACGCGCCGACATTCTGCTGCCCCCAGTCATTCCACTTTCACCTACTAGGCAGGCTCCCCTAAGTCTGGCAAACCAGAGGGTCCTCCCCGCAGGGGGTCTCTGTTCTCCAGACTCTGGATTCCGCCCTGCCCCGTCCACTTAGCACCCCGACACCTCTCAACATCCCGTGTCCCCTTTAAACTACAGACTCTCTACAGACCTGCAGGCGTCTATGCGGATGCCCCACCTGACTTTACAGAGTCTTATAGTAACTGTCTAAAACATTATAACATAAACTTTAATAAAGTTTACACATTGGGGAACCTTACACTTATAAGGGAAATAACTTGGGGATATTTTGGGCTTGAAATCCAGGAGTCTGGGGAACACTGGGTAGCCCCAGTGTAATTCACCCCGCGTACCGGCAAATAATGCCTGCTCGCCAAGGAGAATTAAAGGACTAGCAGTAACTTCGTCCCCCGAACTCCTGCAAACAAAATAATTACATTTCCACCCAAATATCCCCCCATAAACTGACACACAAGAAATCTCACAGTTCTTGGGCCAAGGGAACATGAAAACAGAAAAAAGCAGGGGTCACTTTATTTTCCACATGTGTTATCCCTGGTCCCTAGCTTATGTAGCTACCAGGGACCCCACGAATTCAGGGGTAACCAGAGGGCTTAACCTGTATTGTATAGGCTGGTTAGCCCCTCCCATCACATTATGGAGTAGCCCTTGTAAGTAAATATGGCCCTATGTATTGTTTTACACTGTTATGCTGTGTACAGTAATTACACTGCCTCGCTGTAATTATATTTTACAGTAATTACATTGTACAGACACTGCTTACTGCATATTGTGGTGACTTTGTAATTATTTACATTGTACAAACACTGCTTACTGCATATTGTGGTGACTTTGTAATTATTTACATTTTTCAAACACTGCTTACTGTGTATTGTGGTTACTTTGTAACTATTGACATTATTCAGACACTACTTACTGCGTATTGTGCTTACTTTGTAACTATTGACATTGTACAGACACTGGTTACTGACTTGACTTTAATGTGGATTTTCACTGGAAACATCCCTAAAAGCCCCTTTGAAGTAAATAGAATAAGTCCTGATTTATGTATTTATTTGTCAAATGTTTTACCAGGAAGTAATACATTGAGAGTTACCTCTCATTTTCAAGTCTGTCCTGGGCACAGAGATACTGTATGATGAAAAATACATGGTTACAAATACATAGTTACATTAAATGAACAGGACAAGACATTGCATGCACAGTTAAAGATAATCATTTCTGGGAGAAGGAGCGGCTCAGTGAGTTAATATACTGACTGGTACTAAGTGTGAAGCCGGGGAACCTAGCTCCATTCCCGGTGTCGGCTCCTTGTGACCTTGGGCAAGTCACTTTATCTCCCTGTGCCTCAGACACCAACATCATAGATTGTAAGCTCTACAGGGCAGTGACTGTGTCTTTAAAGTGCTACGTAAAACTAGCAGCACTATACAAGAACAAATTATTATACCATCACATAACGATCTTCTTTTACTTTGCAGGTGGAGTATTCCAGACCACATTTGCTTCTCGAGGCTGTGCCACTGAATCTTTCTGTAAAGAAGGGATCATTTCAGTATTTTCCGAAGAGCTGGATATAATCTCGGACATAGCCTGCACTGGTGGCAGTTCCAATCTGTCCCAAAGCGGGGGTCTCGTGGCTCTCATTGCTCTGATCCTGATAAAGATGTTCTGACATTAATCACTACAGCAATCAGCACATTGTCGGTGGGGATCTAACTTTTCATGTGACCTGTTTGGTTCCTACTTTGCTGTCTGTGTTAATATGATTTACCTCCATCCAGCAGTAAAATAAAGAATTAACTATTGAGCACGGCTAAGGAATTTCCATTTTATATTGCAACTGTTGGGATTAAGATGGCAGAACAACGATATCTGTCCTGACAGATCAATAGTGGGGATCAGAAACCCAATGTTTTGTTTCACTATGAGAAGTATTGTTAATTGGGAGCAGTCATAATCATTACAGATCTGCATAAATATTGAGGAGAAAGTACACTGATTAAATCCTGTTTTGACTATTAAATGCTGTGCAAAGGACATAGCATAACATCAAGGATATTTTTCATTGCCAATTGGTGTATGGTGAAATAAAGCAGTTGTATACAGCAAACTAAACACACTGAGTTGTAGCTGGGGTAGAATTGATACCCTGAGTGGCTTACTAGGTTTAACAAATGCAAGCTTCCAGGATGACCCAGGTGGTCTCATTCGACAATTAAAAGTACAATGAATCACTTCCATCCAACCATGATGGCTCTCAAGCAGACTCTATCATCGCTAGTCTGTAGTGTGTAGGTAAAAAACTCTTCTTTCCAAAAGCTGGCAGTAATTCAATTCTTTATTGAACAATCATTATATTGGGAGATGTTAAACTGATTTGTTCTTGTTAAAAGCAATAGAATCCCAACATAGGGTTAAGGGTTTTTGTTAACAACTCATAGCAACCGTCTGTTTATTACAACTATTGCCTTAATAATATTTATGATTATAATTGCTTTATTGTTGAGTCTATTTGGCTACTGTAATAATGCAGTAAATTCACTCAGTGTTATAGTTATATGATTATTAAACATTTTTGTAACCTATATTGTTAGGTCACTTTCTGTTTACCCTATGTAGCCATGCCATCTGTGGCTACTAGTTTGCTTCCCTCCTGGCAGTAAGTCCTGGTACAATCAGGTTGCCAGTAGTTGATATGGGGTTTTCCCCTCCTTGGTACTGCACTTGAGTGACAGCGGGAGGCGGTGACATCAGACCTGGGCAGGACCAATCATGAGTCGGACCTGGTGCCCTCATCCTGGCTGTACTTAAGGGCAGGTACCACCCAAATTTAGCAGTGCATTCACCCACTTGAGGAAGGCAGGTCACACATTGGAAAGGCTGAATATTGGGCCATCTCCAGTCCTCTTCCCTCCTGGGGAGAGTGGGTGTGGACCATACTTCTGCCTCTGCTAGGGAGGCAGGGAAGAGCTAGGACAGCTGCGGGTGCCCTTGGCCTGTAGTGACTGCCCAGGCATCGTCATTCAGTGATAGCTGTGAGACTGTATCAGGCAGAAGTCTGCCATTGTCCCTGTACTGTACAGAAGAGTAGTAAACTGTTCCTGTTTGCAATATACCTCCTGCCTGGTGTGTGACCTTACTGGGGGGAAAGGTAATAGGTCTACCGTGGGAGATCACCTTGAGTTCCTGGAGCCTATGGCACATGGAGGCGCTGCACTGCTAAAGATATGTGGGGTATGAACCCCAGAAGCCTGGTCCTGTGTCCCCACTACCACCGGCGGACGACTCAGCCCTCCTGTTACCAGCAGGTATCATGCACCACACGACCAGTAATGGCCGCATCTCCCACCGGGTGGGGAAACACTAATACTCCTACAAAGACTTTTATGTGTCATTTTTATATTACTTAATGTTTTCTTTATGATTGTTTGAATTTATTGTTATATTTAAGATGTGTTGTTATGTCATATAATCCAATCAAATCTCATATTAAAAAAAAGCTTACGTACAAAACCCACAGTTGTTCAATAATCATGGTTCTTTCGGCCCACTGCGGTTACTGGAAGCCTGTACTTCAAACATTCCCTGGAAGCTGTGTAGCTGTAGTGTATTGTAGTTCTGCATCTGTGAAGTGGTACACAAAAATGATACGGAATTTCTGATTTCACATACAGCTAAACCCCGTTATAACGCGCCTCGTTATACCGCGATTCGGTTATAACGCGGTTTTCCCGTGGCTCCCGTTTTTTTTTTTTTTGCACACTGCACACACTGCACACACTCACTGCACACACACTGCTCATTGCTCACACTGCCACACTGCACACACACTGCACACTGCACACACACTGCTCATTGCTCACACTGCCACACTGCACACACACTGCACACTGCACACACACTGCTCATTGCTCACACTGCTCACACTGCCACACTGCACACACACTGCACACTGCACACACACTGCTCATTGCTCACACTGCACACACTGACACACACTGCTCATTGCTCACACTGCACACACTGACACACTGCACACACACTGCACACTGCACACACACTGCTCATTGCTCACACTGCACACACTGACACACTGCACACACACTGCTCATTGCTCACACTGCACACACTGACACACTGAACACACACTGCACACTGCACACACACTGCTCATTGCTCACACTGCACACACTGACACCCTGCACACACTGTACACTGCACACACACTCCTCATTGCTCACACTGCACACACTGACACACTGCACACACACTGACACACTGCACACACACTCCTCATTGCTCACACTGCACACACTGACACACTGCACACACACTGCACACTGCACACACACTGCTCATTGCTCACACTGCACACACTGCACACACTGACACACTGCACACACACTGCACACTGCACACACACTGCTCATTGCTCACACTGCACACACTGACACACTGCACACACACTGCTCATTGCTCACACTGCACACACTGACACACTGCACACACACTGTACACTGCACACACACTCCTCATTGCTCACACTGCACACACTGACACACTGCACACACACTGCACACTGCACACACACTGCTCATTGCTCACACTGCACACACTGACACACTGCACACACACTGCACACTGCACACACACTGCTCATTGCTCACACTGCACACACTGACACACTGCTCATTGCTCCCACTGCACACACTGACACACTGCACACACACTGTACACTGCACACACACTCCTCATTGCTCACACTGCACACACACTGCACACACACTGCACACTGCACACAATTATTTTATAGAAATAAACAGACAACTGCACTTTAACAGATGTATTTTGCCTGTACAACGTCTTGTGACTTTTGTTTGACAAAGTTAAGGGGGTGGGAAGTCATTGTGCTGTGGGGGGGTGGGGGGTCCTGCGCTGCGGCTACGGCGGGCCCTGTACTGCGGCGGGGGGGGGGTTAGCGGTCTGTGTGTGTGAGTGCGAGTGCCTGTCTGTGTGTGTGTGAGTGCGTGAGTGCCTGCATGTGTGTGCGCGCGTGTGTGTGTATGAGTGCGTGAGTGCCTGTGTGTGTCTGTGTGTGTGTGTGTGTATGTGTGTATGTGTGTATGCATGAGTGCTCCAGCCTGAGTCCGTGGAGGGAGGGGGGGGGGAGAGTAGCGGGTCCTTCCTGCAGCCAGTGGAGGGAGTGGGGGGAGAGTAGCAGCTCCCTCCTGCAGTCCGGGGAGGGGGGGGGAGAGTAGCAGCTCCCTCCTGCAGTCCGGGGAGGGGGGGGAGAGTAGCGGGTCCCTCCTGCAGCCCGTGGAGGGAGGGGGGGGGAGAGTAGCAGCTCCCTCCTGCAGTCCGTGGAGGGAGGGGGGGAGAGTAGCGGGTCCCTCCGCTCAAGCCACGCCCCCCCTCCCTGTCAAACCTCCCACCTCCCGCTCACCTCCCGCTCCGGCTCTTACACTTACTTACACACACACTCAGACACTTACACACACTGACAGACACTCACACACACTTACAGACACTCACAGACACTCACACACACTCACACACACTTACGCACACTCACGCACACTTACACACACTTACGCACACTCACACACACTCACACACACTCACACGCACTTACACACACTTACACACACTTAGACACTCACACACACTTACACACACTCACACACACTCACAGACACTCACACACACTTACACACACTTAGACACACTTAGACACTCACACACACTTACACACACTCACACACACTCACACACACTCACACACACTCACACACACTCACACACACTCACACACACTTACACACACTTAGACACTCACACACACTCACACACACTCACACACGCTCACACACACTCACAGACACTCACAGACACTCACACACACTCACACACACTTACACACACTTAGACACTCACACACACTCACACACACACTCACACACACTCACACACACTCACACACACTCACACACACTCACACACACTTACAGACACTCACAGACACTCACAGACACTCACACACACTCACACACACTTACACACACTTACACACACTTACACACACACTCAGACACTTACACACACTGACAGACACTTACACCAGCACCACCACCCGCTCCCCCCCCCCCTCCTCCCGCGCAGGCAGCGGGAGCACCGGGGACAGCGGTGGGGAGAAGAAACCCCTCGCTACCACCTCCATGCAGGCAGCGGGAGCACCGGGCACGTGGAGGGATCTGAGGTAAGCGGCGACCTGAGGGACATCCCCGCTCCCATCTCCTGCCCCGCGGCCTGTCCCGCGGTGACAGGGGGGAAGCGGGGACAGGAGGGACATCCCCGCTCCCATCTCCTGCCCCGCGGCCTGTCCCGCGGTGACAGGGGGAAGCAGCGACCTGAGGGACATCCCCGCTCCCATCTCCTGCCCCGCGGCCTGTCCCGCGGTGACAGGGGGAAGCGGGGACAGGAGGGACATCCCCGCTCCCATCTCCTGCCCCGCGGCCTGTCCCGCGGTGACAGGGGGAAGCGGGGACAGGAGGGACATCCCCGCTCCCATCTCCTGCCCCGCGGGCTGTCCCGTGGTGACAGGGGGAAGCGGGGAGCGGAGGGACATGCCCGCTCCCATCTCCTGTCCCGCGGGATGAATATGCGCTAAAGCGGCGGCCATTTTTTTTTTCTCGCGACCCCGTTAGTAACGCGGTGGTCTCGGGGTGGACCCCGAGACCACCGCGTTATAAAGGGGTTTAGCTGTATATTTCTATAAATGCCCTTTTCCCATAGGATTGGGAAATAATGTTGGCACAACATATCACATTATATTACATGTAATAACATAGCCTAAATCACTTCACCTTTTACCTTTCAATGGCACAAAATCAAAGCACAGTGCTAAATTCTCTTGGTTTTTAACTATTATGGAAGCCATGTTGTTTTTTGTTGATCATTTATAATTGGCCATCTGGAAGGATTTTAAACTGTATTAATTAAGATGAATGTACAGAATCCGCAGCTGCAATGACAGAGTAGTCTTTGTTTGGTCCCATGTTTTATGCTATATTGTTATGTTACTGTAGACAAAAAAGACAGAATGGGTGATTTAAATGTGTGTGTCACAAACATGCTTCTAAAAGCAGACACAAAGTGTCCCTACCTGTTCACAGTATCCATGGCAACGTCAATCTCACTCTGTGGAGTCTCTGATTGGTAGGAGAAGATTCCAGGTTCCTTTCTCAGTTTTAGTATAAAATCCAACATGCCAATTATAAAACATCCACAAGAAATACTACGCTGTATTTTTTTTTTCTTCTCTTTCACTTTTCTCCGTGTTTAATTTTAAACCCAGTGGATTTTATTCTAAAATGTTATATTAATATTTGAAGAGGATCACTAGGAGATATACAGTAAGCGTTAGCGTAACAGATAAACATTGGGTTATTTGGGGTGTTGATTTATTTAGCTTGATAAATGTGTTCAGGTGATCAATATTGTATGTTATTTTGACACTTCGCACCCCATTTCTTTATGTATTTATTGCCACTTACAGTATCTGTTTGCATTTAAATAATCTTTGAAACTTCCTTTATCAATTTATACAATTTCTATCACATTTACTTTCACAGTATTTATACTTTTTTAAATCTGATTTACACAGTTTTGCTGATATAAATGTATTAAGTGCCCTAAATCCCACAATGCATTTTCATGTCCCTTTTCACCATGCACATAATCCGCAATCCAGTGCTATGATTGGCTAGTGAGTGGAAACGTCACCTTGCGTGCCAAGAGTTTGACCAATCCGAGGTCCCGTCCAGACGTAGGATGAGGAGAGAAATTGGAGGAGGACACCATAGACAGTGGCTTCCTCCAAGTGCTCTTCTTACGTGCCCCTCCATAGAGCATGTGCCCCCTGCTCTCTGTGGTGCTAACCGCTAAGGTAATAAATGGGTTTTACCCCTCATGCCCCCCCTCCCTGAGAGACCTAACCACCCAGCCCAGGGCATCTACCCCAATCATGTGCCCTTCTTACCCCTAAAAAAATGACTCCCCCCCACCCCACACGGGCATTGTAATAGGCAATAATCCTATTAGCCAAATGTGGGTACAGTATTGTGCCATCATGTTTATGCAAAAGCACCAGCCACAAACACACATTCACTTGAGAATGCTGTGACATTTGATGAGAGCTAAAGAAGTATAAATTGAAATTATAAGGACCATTTATGAGAATGCCGCACCAACAATTAGATTACATGAAAGACATAAACTAGATAATGATAAACAAAGGTGTCAAAATGGAGACACGGTGTAACCAAAGATTTTCACAGCAACACGTAATAATTGAATTATATTACTGTTTACAGCTGAGAATACTTTCCAGAATGCCTGTAATGTGTATGGTGTATAGTATCTCATGTTTGAAATATTCAATAAAATTCAAGTTATAAAAAAAAAAAAACGTTGAATTTGGAAGAAAATGAAATCTAAATCAATGGTGAATACGTGAAGCTCCTACGATTTGTAGACCACATTGTTTTTTGCCACAAGTCCAGAAGACCTCCAGCAACAAATCAGAGAACTCACCAAAGCCAGTGACAAGGGGGTCTCCATAGGGATCTCAGTAAGACCAAAGGTATGTTCAACAAATCTGGCAACTCTACAAAGGTTAAATAAAGGGAATAGAACAAGAAGTCGGAGACTATGCCTGGCCTCGTCCAGCAAGTAAGAATGGGTGGGAACCTTTCAAATTAAATCCTCAGGAAAATGGGGATGGGTGGCATTTAACAGAAATAAGACAATCTTTCACTGAGCCTCCTGCCTATGCTCACATATGGATGTAGAATTTGGCCCCTAAATATGAATACAATTCAGAAGCTTTAGATAGCTCAAAGAAGTATGGAAAGATGTATACAGGGTATAACACAAAGAGACCAAAAAATAAATAAATATATATATATATATATATATATATATATATATATATATATATATATATATATATATATATATACAAAAAGAAGGGGGCTGAGCTGCGCCTCTGCTAATGATTGCTGGTATACAGTGTGACTCACTAGGAGTAAAACACTGTATAATAGGTATATAATCTAATGAAATATGAATAAGATAAATTAAAAATAATAAAATAAATATAATTAATAAATCAAATGCAATAAAATAAAACCTATAGCTAAGCAATAAAAGCAAGATATAAACGATCATACAACAAATGAATATCTCCACAAATGGGAAAAAAAGGAGGGGGGGTATAAAAACCAGTCCTCAGAATAGTCCAATAAGTCCAATAAATTCTGGTATAGAGGGTCTCCGGCTGCTCTCAAAGTGGACAACCACATCCACAGGGAATCTAGAAGAAAAGGGGGAAGAGAGAGCGCACACCCATAGCGTAAAATTGTAACATTTAATGAGGGAAAGGGAGAGGGGGGGATAAAAATTGCACTTACAAAGGTACAATATAAAAAAGCATTCTGTGATATATAATCACCACCATCCGGTTTAGAACTGCAGCCTCATAGTCTGTGCAGTCCCAGGATGACGTCCCAGTCCAAGTCCAGGGACTTCCCTTTGAGAAAGTCGCCCGTTGTGTGACGAAACGCGTCAGGGAGCGTCATCACGTCAGACGCATGACACTGACGTCATCACCGCGCGTTGGGACCCATTGACCCGCGCGATTGTTGCAGAGGCTTCCCAGCTCAAAGCTACTCTACAGGACTACCCCATTGATGCAAAGGAGAATAACTACCCTGGACTTGGACTGGGACTGCACAGACTATGAGGCTGCAGTTCTAAACCGGATGGTGGTGATTATATATCACAGAATGCTTTTTTATATTGTACCTTTGTAAGTGCAATTTTTATCCCCCCCTCTCCCTTTCCCTCATTAAATGTTACAATTTTACGCTATGGGTGTGCGCTCTCTCTTCCCCCTTTTCTTATATATATATATATATATATACTAGCTGAGAGCCCCGGCGTTGCCCGGGATGTTTGTGGTGTGGGGGTGGCATTTGGGTGGGGAGTGGTCCACGCGGCCCATGGCAGTGTGCGGTGGTACTGCTGCTGTGGCTGTACTGATGGTGATTGTATCGGTGTGCTGATTTGGGAGGGTTTGTTGCTGATGTGGGGGTGCGGATGTGGGTGTGCCGATGGGGAGGTGCGTAGGTGCCAATGTGTGGGTGCTGATGGTGTTGATGGGGGCTGGGAATGGTGGGGAGCCGAGAATGCCAGTGTGCTGGGGGGGGGGGGGGGGCATGGGATACCGGTGTGCTGATGTGGTGGTGCTGGGGATAGTGTATGTGTGTGTATACGTGTGTGTGTGTATATATACACACGTGTGTGTATACATGTGTGTATACATGTTTGTGTGTGTGTGTGTATACATGTTTGTTTGTATACATTGTGTATGTGTACGTGTGTGTGTGCATACGTGTGTGTGTATACGTGTGTGTGTGTATACACGTGTGTGTGTGTATACACGTGTGTGTGTGTATACACGTGTGTGTGTGTATACACGTGTGTGTGTGTATACACGTGTTTGTGTGTACACGTGTGTGTGTGTGTACACGTGTGTGTGTACACGTGTGTGTGTATACACGTGTGTGTGTATACACGTGTGTGTGTGTGTATACACGTGTGTGTGTGTATACACGTGTGTGTGTGTATACACGTGTGTGTGTGTATACACGTGTGTCTGTATACACGTGTGTGTGTGTGTATACACGTGTGTGTGTGTGTGTATACACGTGTGTGTGTGTATACACGTGTGTGTGTGTACACGTGTGTGTGTGTGTACACGTGTGTGTGTGTGTGTACACGTGTGTGTGTGTGTGTACACGTGTGTGTGTGTGTACACGTGTGTGTGTGTGTGTGTGTACACGTGTGTGTGTGTGTGTGTACACGTGTGTGTGTGTGTACACGTGTGTGTGTGTGTGTGTGTGTGTACACGTGTGTGTGTACACGTGTGTGTGTGTGTGTGTGTGTACACGTGTGTGTGTGTGTGTGTACACGTGTGTGTGTACACGTGTGTGTGTACACGTGTGTGTGTGTGTGTGTGTACACGTGTGTGTGTGTACACGTGTGTGTGTGTGTACACGTGTGTGTGTACACGTGTGTGTACACGTGTGTGTGTGTGTGTACACGTGTGTGTGTGTACACGTGTGTGTGTGTGTGTACACGTGTGTGTGTGTGTGTACACGTGTGTGTGTGTGTGTGTGTACACGTGTGTGTGTGTGTGTACACGTGTGTGTGTGTACACGCGTGTGTGTGTGTACACGTGTGTGTGTGTGTGTGTGTACACGTGTGTGTGTGTACACGTGTGTGTGTGTGTACACGTGTGTGTGTGTGTGTGTGTGTACACGTGTGTGTGTACACGTGTGTGTGTACACGTGTGTGTGTACACGTGTGTGTGTGTGTGTGTACACGTGTGTGTGTGTGTGTGTACACGTGTGTGTGTGTGTGTACACGTGTGTGTGTACACGTGTGTGTGTGTGTACACGTGTGTGTGTGTACACGTGTGTGTGTGTGTACACGTGTGTGTGTGTACACGTGTGTGTACACGTGTGTGTGTGTACACGTGTGTGTGTGTGTGTACACGTGTGTGTGTGTGTACACGTGCGTGTGTGTCTACGTATACGTGTGTGTACGTGTCTGCGTGTGTCTGCGTGTGCCTGCGTGTCTACGTGTGCCTGCGTGTCTACGTGTCTACGTGTGCCTGCGTGTCTACGTGTGCCTGCGTGTCTACGTGTGCCTGCGTGTCTACGTGTGTCTACGTGTGCCTGCGTGTCTACGTGTGCCTGCGTGTCTACGTGTGCCTGCGTGTCTACGTGTGCCTGCGTGTCTACGTGTGCCTGCGTGTCTACGTGTGCCTGCGTGTCTACGTGTGCCTGCGTGTCTACGTGTGCCTGCGTGTGTATGTGTACGTGTGTGTGTCTACGCGTGTGTGTATACATGTGCCTACGTGTGTGTATATACGTGTGTGTGTACGTGTGTATACGTGTGTGTACGTGTGTGTACGTGTGTAGGGCAGGGAGGGTGGGGGCGAAGGGCAGGGAGGGTGGGGGCGAAGGGCAGGGAGGGTGGGGGCGAAGGGCAGGGAGGGTGGGGGCGAAGGGCAGGGAGCGAAGGGCAGGAAGGGTGGGAGCGAAGGGCAGGGAGGGTGGGGGCGAAGGGCGGGAGCGAAGGGCAGGGGTGAAGGGCAGGGCCGGGGGGGGGGGGTGAAGGGCAGGGCCGGAGGGGGGGGGGTGAAGGGCAGGGCCGGGGGGGGGGTGAAGGGCAGGGCCGGGGGGGGGTGAAGGGCAGGGACGGGGGGGGGGGTGTTGAAGGGCAGGGCCGGGGGGGGGGAAGGGCAGGGCCGGGGGGGGGGAGGGTGAAGGGCAGGGCCGGGGGGGGGGGGGTGAAGGACAGGGCCGGGGGGGGGGTGAAGGGCAGGGCCGGGGGGGGGGTGAAGGGCAGGGCCGGGGGGGGGTGAAGGGCCGGGGGGGGTGAAGGGCAGGGGGGGGGGTAAAGGGCAGGGGGGGGGGGTGTAGGGCCAGGGCGGGTGAAGGGCCAGGGGGGGGGGTGAAGGGCCAGGGCGGGGGGGGGGTGAAGGGCCAGGGCAGGGGGGGGGGGTGAAGCGCCGGCCCGGGTGAAGCGCCGGGCCGGGTGAAGCGCCAGGCCGGGTGGGGTGAAGCGCCGGGTGGGGTGAAGGGCCGGGCCGGGGGTGAAAGATCTCTTCCCGTGCGGTTACTTACCTCGCACCGGGCCGCGCTCCTCCTCGGGTTCCTCGGCGGTTCCCCCCGGCGATGCGGAGCTGAGACGCTCAGGTGAGGGGGTGTGTGGGCCGCGGCCCGTGCAGCTCCCGACAGAGACAGCTAGGCCTGAGAGCCGGAGCAGCGCGCGCGGGGATGGGGAGCTGGGGGCGCGGCCTCTAGGCCTGAAGGTGAGAGCGGCGACAGCGTGCTCTGGGGGGGGAGCACCGGGAGAGCGGGTGAGCACCGGGAGAGAGGGTGCTCTGGGGGGGGGGGAGGGAGGGTGCTCTGGGGGGGGGGGAGGGGGGGAGCACCGGGGGAGCGGGTGAGCACCGGGAGAGAGGGTGCTCTGGGGGGGGGGGGGGAGGGGGGGAGCACCGGGGGAGAGGGTGCTCCGGGAGAGCGGGTGATGTTGAGGTCCCGCGGAGTGGTGATAGGGGGTAGTCCCGTTGTTGCGGGCCAGCGGCCAGGAAAGGGGGGGGGCGGACAGAGGGTGAGGAGGGGGGTGAGGGGCTCCGGAGCAGCATCGTGCGGTGGATGTTCGGGTGAGTGGGGGGGGTGAGGGGCTCCGGAGCAGCATCGTGCGGTGGATGGTGGGGGGGGGGTGAGGGGCTCCGGAGGAGCATCGTGCGGTGGATGTATGGGTGAGGGGGGTGGGGTAGTTTTGGGTGTGCTCCGGGGATGTTCGGGTGAGGGGGGGGGGTGTGTGATGGAGCATCGTGCGTTGTATGTTCAGCAGCGTGCGTTTGCTGTTGGTGTGAGGGGGGGGGGGTGATGGAGCATCGTGCGTTGTATGTTTGGGTGAGGGGGGTTGGTGATGGGCTGCAGTAGCGGGAGAGCTGTGGCGTGCGTTTGTAGTGTGCATGAGGTTGGGGGGGGGTGATGGTGGAGGGGGGTGCATGAGGTTGAGGGGGGTGGTGGTGGAGGGGGGTGCATGAGGTTGGGGGGGGGGTGGTGGTGGAGGGGGGTGTTTGTAAGAGGCAGTGCGGTGAGTGTTAGGTGCTTAGAAGCATTCCCAAAGGTCACTGAGGGGTGGGACAATGTGGCAGTGGTGTTGGCCAAAGGCCAATGAGAGTCAGTGAGGGGTGGAACAGTGGGGTGAGGGGTGGGACAGTGTGGCAGTGGTGTTGGCCAAAGGCCAATGAGAGTCAGTGAGGGGTGGGACAGTGGGGTGAGGGGTGGGACAGTGTGGCAGTGGTGTTGGCCGAAGGCCAATGAGAGTCAGTGAGGGGTGGGACAGTGTGGTGAGGGGTGGGACAGTGTGGTGAGGGGTGGGACAGTGTTGAGGTGGAGTGACAGGCCAAAGGTGCAATGCGATTGGCCCTAGGGACACAGGGCATGCAGACAAACATACAGACATTTCAGAAATATATAGTAGATATACACACCACACATACATATATACACACCACACATACACACACATATATACACACACACCACACATATACACACACACACACACACACCCTGCAGCCCGTTTTTCACACACACACACACACACACACACACACACACACACACACACACACCCTGCAGCCCGTTTTTCACACACACACACACACACACACACACACACACACCCTGCAGCCTGTTTTTCACACACACCCTGCAGCCCAGCCCGTTTTACACACACACCACAAATATATACACACACACCACACATATATACACACACACACACACACACCCTGCAGCCCGTTTTTCACACACACACACACACACACACACACACACACACACACACACACACACACACACACACACACACACACACACACACACACACACACACACACACACACACACCTTGGTGCTGTCTGGTGGCTCTGCAGTTGCAATGCCGGGCAGGCTGCAGCCCCATTGGATGGGAGCGGTCACGTGACCGCTCCTCTGCTTCCCCTCAGAGGTTTTTTTTTTTTTAAATGAGCTAGCAGCCCTTGTTTCCCGCTGCTGGCGGCCCTGATCGCGGCGCCCCTCTAGCCAAGCCGCGGCGCACCAGGGCGCCGCGGCGCACAGTTTGGGAAACACAGCTGTACCTGATTCGGCAGTCTGTGGTAGCAGACGTGAAGGTTTTGATAGCTGTGAAGAGTGGCCCCAGAGCAGGTTGAGGATTAGAGGATTAGGTGTTGCAAAAGCAAAGCGTGAGGGGTGGGACAGTGTGGAAGTATTAGGGCATTGGTGTTGGACGCAGGCCAATGAGAGGTGTGCGGGGGCGGGCATTGGACGCAGGCCAATGAGAGTCAGTGAGGGGTGGGACGCAGGCCAATGAGAGGTGTGCGGGGGCGGGCATTGGACGCAGGCCAATGAGAGTCAGTGAGGGGTGGGACGCAGGCCAATGAGAGTCAGTGAGGGGTGGGACAGTGTGGCATTGGTGTTGGACGTAGGCCAATGAGAGGTGTGCGGGGGCGGGCATGGCCTGAGCAGGAGTGACAGGCCCAAGGTCCAATGCGATTGACCCTTGGGACGCAGACATACAGTGATTTCACAAATATATAGTAGATATATATATGCACATATCAATCAATATTATTAGCACTTGCTAAGATACTGTATACCCAGTGATACCAATAATTATAAGTGAACAATACAATATATAAAGAGTGTGTGGGTGTGAATCCACATCCACACTAAAAACACAAAATAGTGATTTAGATGAGGAGATAACAGGGATAGTGTCAAATCAAGTGTAATTAGTGAGTCAAACCAGTGTGAAAAATCCCATATGATCAAAGTTTAAATCAATAGTTCAAAAAAGGATATGTTAAGTGTGCAGTGAAATGTCCACAGCTTCTGAAGGGATGAACCACATCCATGGATATCTAAGTGAATTAAAGAAAAAGAATGAAGCGCGCGCACATAGCATAAATCCACGCTGACATTTAATATCACAGTAAAAACGTATCAAGTTTGGCACACTCAGAAGTGTAGCAAGAACATGCGCATTTCATGGATTTACAAATATTCGCAGAATCATCTTCTGTAGTCACCTTGTGGTGCCACAAATAGAGCCAACATCCCGCTAGGTGATCCAGAGTCCTTAGCTCAGTCAGCGGGATCGGGGTTGCCCCAGGCCATCAACGGGAAAGTGACACAACGCTTGTATCAAGAGGTGTCCAACCAATCGAGGGCTGCTAGTTTACCACCGATGGTGGCACTAGTATCATAGAGCACAGCTGCTCACGAAAGCGCGGTGATGTAGCACGCAGTCATCCAGGTCCCAATGCGTCTCACAACACACCACGTGACCATCAGGGGGAACACACAAGCACACACAGATAAAAGGGGCTTATTAAATGGGTGCCAGTGGGGCTGCCTGGACCCTCCTTTGAAGAGCCCAGGTAGTCACATTGTAATTTAAGGGAAAATGAATGAAATAATGATCACTTCTGCGATTAATGTAGTGAGCCATCTTGATCTTCAGAGTCTAGGCTTTCCGGAGATTATGCAAAGTGGTAAGTGTTCAAACGCACATTTCACCTGAATTTAAAGTGAAATTTAAATAGAATTATAATTTATATTAAATAACAAAATGATGTCAATCAATAAAAAATAAAGATGGTAAAACACAGAGAACAAATATAAACATAATAAAACATTGTAATAGAACCATGTGACTTAGTGCTGCTCCGAAGTTGTACGACTTTCCAAACCGTGTTAGCTGCAAACAAGAAACACAGGACATGGAGCACAAATAATCCCAGGATGCTCAGGGAAAAAACAGCGCAGCAATCCAAACAGTATATATTAACCCACTCATGTGGTATCAGAATCAAATCACACAGATTAAGGATAAACCTCCTGAACCAACAACGGGTTATCAGCTGGTGATACTTGTTTCAGACAGAAGGATCTTCAAGGTTCCACTGCATAGAAACAAGAGAACAAAAAATAGTGCAAATATGCTTCATACTGTATAGAACACACATAGGTGAAAATAAACTCACAAACATAGGCTTAACATAAGTAGTGAGACCACCAAGCAGTGCTGGAGACATCCACGAACGCACACCACCCCCCTCCTCCCTCTGAGATAGATTGCAACGTCACAATAGGAAGAGGCTCCACTAGCGGTGTACAAGTAGCTGGATATCGGATGTTGTATGTCAGGTGCAGTCCTTACAGTCTCAGCACATCAATGCCTTACGTGTTTCGGGGGGAGAGATTGAGCTGTGGCGGAGAGAGATTGTGTGTTTGTTGGGGGGGGGCGGGAATTGTGTGGGGGGAGGGACTGTGTGTGTGAGAGGGGTGGGGCAGTGAGAAAGAGAGAAAAGAGGGAGTGAGGGAGGGGAGGCGGGGGAGTAAGAGAAGATAGGTGGGTGAGTAAGCAGGGGATTGAGAATGGAGGTGGGGGAGTGAGTGAGAGGGACGTTGGGAGAGTGAGAGGAAGAGTGTAAGATAGCGATGCACTCTTAGGTCTTCCAAAGTGATTGAATTTATTGATACAAACAAGGATCGATGTTTCAGTCCGAGCCTTGAGCTTTATGACCTTTTTAATAAAGGTTCAGGCTTGGACTAAAACATTGATAATGGTTCATAGCAGTACATTTCAACACTTTCGAAGACCTGAGTGTCACGGGAGACAAGGAACTTTTAGCACCTTTTATATTTGTACTGCGATCATGCATTAGGCAAAACAAGGTAGTAGAAACCAATTGTAATTTATTTTGGTAAACATGCATACAACAAAAATAATTACACAAGAAACAGTTAAAAATACACTTACTGGGGGTCTGGGGGGAAATCTAGGCTTTCCTATGTGCCCGCTTTGGTGAGCTTACTCTGACTGGGATATCCACCCGCCTCTCCTTGTCCTGTTTTCGGCTTCAATTCCCAGCCGCGAGCGCTACGTTCGATTCTCAGAACTTGGGCACAAAAGACGGGACTCAGACTCTGTGAGGCAGGTTCTATGAGTCGACTTCCTCCGTACATGCAGTCAGCTAAGCTATCCTTAGCATGGAGTTAGGAGGAGCGACCAATCAGAGCATGGGAACCCTATCCCACTAGCCATTAGAAAGAGGGGCTCATCTCTTGTCTGACGTCAGAGGAGGGGTGTGCCAAGCCGGCTTGGGATGCCCCATGGGCGGGACATATGAACGGACCGATAGAAAATGCGTCTACATTCTGCCACCTCCCTTTGTCAGTCCATTGCCACCTACTGGGCAGGCTCCACTAAGTGTGGCAGGCCAGAGGATCCTCCCCGCAGGGGGTCTCTGTTCTCCTGACTCAGTACTCTGCCCTGCCCTGGCCACTTATCATCCTGACACCTCTCAACATCCCCTTTGAACTACGGACTCTCTGCAGACTTGCTGGCACCTTAAGCAGATGCCCTGGCTGACTGCATAGCGCCTTATAAGAAATGTATCAAACACATAACACATATTAATACATGGGGGGCCTTGTGGAGATTCATGACTGTAAAGGAAATAGGATATCTGGGCTCGAAAACCAGGAGTCTGGGGACACTGGACAGCCCCGGTATAATTCCACCCGTGTACTGGCAAGTCATGCCTGCTCGCTGGGTAGAATTAAGGTACTACCGGTAGCTCGGGAACTCGAATTCCTGCAAACACAATCATTGTATTCTTACCCAAATGTCCCACCTAAAACTTACACTCAGAAAGTTTCATGAGTCTGGGACAAAGGGAACATGGAAAGTGGAAAAGCAGGGGTCCCGTTAACATTTCATATCATGATAACTGGCACCTGGCTTACAGTGCTACTGTAGGTAGCTGCTAGGAACCCACAGGGTCCAAGGGTAACCAGAGGGCTTAACCTTTATTATGTAGCCTGGTTACCTTTGCACGTCACCCTGCGAGTGCATCGCCTTTTTGAAAAACACACACACACATATATATATATATATATATATATATATATATATATATATATATATATATATATATATATATATATGGTGTGAGAGAAAGAGATGACCCCGCATCCATGGGACAAATAAAGGCAACTCTAAAACCGACTTGTATAATATACAAGCTTTAATTTTATTTATGTTCTGTAACTTTTTCAATAAACATTGTGGTTTTTTTGTACTGATATGGCATACCAGAGTGCTTTCATTGGGGCTCTTTTTCCTTTTCTATTATAATATATATATATATATATATATATATATATATATATATATATATATATATATATATACTTATGTGAAGCGCTATGTACATTAATGGCACTATATAAATAAAGACATACATACATATATAACATCGTCTTCAACCCTTGTGAGTCCACTGCTGCATGTAGACTTCCCCAATTATATATATCGAAAGTTGCCCTTGACGCTGCTTCTGCTTCCTCTTCTCCCTACAGTTTAATGAATTCAGAAGAAAGGGCTTTGGCAGTTTATTGTATTTTTCTTTTTCAATGACAACATTCAGAGCCGCCTTTGTGGGAAATACAGAAATATCTAGAATATGAATATGGTGCTTTGCGTGTGAATTATCCAAAAACGGAAGGGTGGTGACGTGGGAACTACGTTGAGATGGCAGGTCTGAATGCCAGTACCTTGTTAAACATTATACAGTCTGGGTTCCTCATACTGCCAACATCCCTATCTCATTTTAGAGATATCAATAGGAGTGTCATTAATAAATACACTTTAAATGCCTCATTGTGATATACCGAACAAAGGCCATGAAATTGCACTTTAGTACACTCCTCTACGTGTTAGGGTGTTTGCAATGGAAATTATCCTATGAAAACATGTCACATGCTTTATAGACTTAACTGAACCAAGAACTACATTCTCACTCTTTCACTGTCTGCGAGCCAAGCATTACACCTGTGCTTCTCCTCCGCCATCATGAGACACCTCAGCAAGCTCCTCTGTGTCCTGCTTTCCTACACAGCTACAGGTAAGAATGTCCAAGTCGTGTCAATTCCAAAGCTAACCGTTGACCACCCACAGATGTTGAGCAATTGAGAGATTATATGGGGGGGGGGTGTTATTTAGTAACACCTCTCAGCTGCAAAACTGGGGCAAAATCAGTGAGAAAGAGGAGCCAGAGATTTATCAACGCAAAGCTTTCCATGGGATTATTTTTCTTGGATGAGTAAATTTATTACACGTGAGATATAATTTCTTGGTTGAATATTGCACTTATTCAAATAGCGGCTGGTACAGTACAGTGTGAGATGGAGAAGAGGCAAAGAGGAGGAAGGTAGAAGTTATACATTAAATAGCTTGCTCGTGGTTTAAACCGAGTGCAAGCTTTCAGTTCCACAATTGTCCCTTCAGCAGGCGGGTGTTTTACCTCTGTGCTCCAGAAATCTTGCACTTGTTTGAACCATGAGTTAGCAATTCATTGTATCACTTCTTCCTTACTTTCCATACTATGTTTATTACTTGCAATTTGCGAGTAGCGGTGGACAGGAAATGGTAGTCGGGGGTAAATACAGCTCAACCCCCTTATAACGCTGTGCTTCGGGTCCAAAGAATCACATCACATTATAAGCGGATCTCGTTAGAAATAATGTACAATTGTATGCATTGTACAATAAAGTATTTAAGAAACCAATAATTGTGTTGTAAAGTATTCATAAATACAAAAATTGGGAGCCACGCTTGCATCTCGTTATAAGCGGATTTGCGTTGTAACGGATCGCGTTAAAACAGGGTTGAGCTGTATTACTTTTTTGTTCTTTTGAAACCTATTACAGTATTTTTATTTTAGAGAGCGTGAATTTACTTATTTGCAAAGATTCTCTCCCTTGCTTCTTACATTGAGTACAAAGAAATAAGCCTTTGTTTAAGATGATAATCCTGAGATGCAGGTAAGCATATCTGCATTAGTTTTTCTAAAACAGTATTATGCTTTCATTAAATATGAGAGAGAGAGCGAGAGAGAGAGAGCGAGAGAGAGCGCAAGAGAGAGAGAGCAAGAGAGAGAGAGAGAGAGAGAGCGAGCGAGAGAGAGAGAGAGAGAGAGAGAGAGAGAGAGAGAGAGCCTGACTGACTGACTCTGGAGCAAAACAAAAACCTCCACTAGCGCCTCCTATTATTTAGACTAGAGACACATACGGGCACAGTAGCGCTGCCTATAATTACTGCAGAAAACTACGACCGCCGCTAAACTCCATTTCTGTGGCCGCGGTTCATTTGCGGCATCTGCCAAATGCAAATAAATTCCGGGGATTTACACTTTCTTGAGGGAATGGGGATAGTACTGTAAGTCTTTCTACATCGGTATCAAAGCCAAATATCCCACTGGATCCTTCTTTATAAATCTGGTGCAGCTTGTGTATCCCGGGGTTGCCGCTGCGAGACGTTGATACACAGCCCCCAATGGGTCTACTAAAGAATTTCTCCTGTTTGCAAAACTTGGGCAACACCAGAGAATACTGCCCTTCAGTTATGTAAAAAACGGAACCCATGGAAAGCAGTGGAGTTCTCTTTAATAAATCTGGGGCAATTCTGGGTTTGCCCAAGTTTGGCAGCTGGGAGACTTTAGTAAATAACTCCCTTTGTACATAAGCCCCATTGTATTGGTCAGGTTATCACGCGTTTTTATGCTGCCTATACTTATTCTATTTGTGCTTCTGCATAGACAACCACAAAACAGGACTTACCAAGGTGGGATAGGTTTTCATTAAGAGTCGGTACTGAAGCAGACAAAATGTAGCAACATCCTAGACCTACAGTATGCAAACAGTCATGCGTGAAATGTTCCCGGGTGCCTTAGTAAATGTAATGTATACTGTACGGGGGTTTGTGGAATCTTCCCCTGGTGATCACACAGTTTTGTTTTCTTCACGGTTGTATTGTTTTTAGAATGTAAGCTCTTTGGGGTAAGAACTCCAGGGTAAATAATAGTTTATTTTCATGTTACAGTACATTTTGTATGATATGTTGTTATTCCAGCTTTTTGACCCAGAGTACTGTACTGCAAAGAAAGATGGCACCTTATTAATAAAGGGCATGTCTCTGCAAGTGCCTCACTGTATACTGTATCTTCCTGCAGCATATTCTCTGAAGTGTATTCAATGTACAACAGTGAATGGACTTAACTGCACAGGAAATGAAACCCAATGCACCGCAGCACAGGATGTCTGCATCTCTGCCTACAACATGGAAAAGATAGGTACGGTGTGTCTAGTCAGTTACAAAGAAAACAAACAGTCACAGGAATAACATTGGGCAAATTAGGTGGCAATTAATCAAGGTATTAGTCGTGCAAATGGATTTTTGTATTTGATACAAATGGTGCTATTTTGCCTACTCTTGCTTTGATATACTGCAGGGTTGGGGATCAGTTACTGAAGTCCCCTGGCTGCCAGACTGGGGCAAAAAAGCACCACAGATTTATCAAAGAAAAGAAATTCCATTTAAAATATCTGTGGGATTTTTATCTTAGGGAGCTATTTAATAAGAGGATGTTTAGCATTAGCACACAACATGTTTTACAGATACTGTCAAAGGAAAAGGCACATATAGACTGGTAAATGCAATCTTACATGTATTTCTGACATATCACAAGGTGTATTATTACACAGACTTTGTTGCCAATGCTACTAAATCAAACAGAAAATATATAGATATGTGTGTTCTTTTCTTTAAACAATTCACTTTTATCAACATTTGTATATGACTAACTAATTTAGTGTTAATACCACAAATATTAAGTGAATAGTAATATTAAAGAAATTATAATATATTCAATATGACAACATTTGGTTGCGGTAAAAAGCCCCTTATCAGTGCGCTTATGCTGGCGATATGTTTAGTAAATATGCAGGTGGATAAATGACACTGGCATTAAACACTGGCATTGCCACTTTCTTCCTTCACAGAATGTTAGTGAATCTAGTTATTCGCGATTGACGATTCATGGCATTTTGTTTTTGTATAAACCAACATGAGCTGCTTCACATACTGTACAGCATGTAGCCATGCAGGGGTACATTGCACCTCTTACACAAATAGACAAGTCTCCCGTCTTCAAATCCACCCGAGTTTTTGTCATGATACATATACTGTGTTCCCCATTCATTATCTGAGGGACAATCTCTTGGAAGAAATGCAATGGAAACATGACAGAATTCTCGCTCTGTGTAGTTCTTAGTTCTATGCTGTTTCTCACATCAGGTTCCAGAGTGCTGGCGTCCATGTTGAACAGAGGCTGTGGTTCATCGCTCGAGTGTTCAGCGCCTGGAACTCTCAGCAACGAATATATCAACTTTGTAAAAGGCATCAATTGCTGCAAGGAGGACCTCTGTACCCCCACATGTAAGTCATTTTATTTACAGAACACCGTGGCTGATATGGAAAGGACATAAGGACCGATAAATAGAGATGTGCGGAACTGTCAAAAGTGCATTTGCTACTTTCTTAAGCGTTTCTTTATCAGTTTGATTCCTTTCAAACATTTTGCGGGCATCAAAGGGCTGGTGTTACCAAATGCATGAGCTTTCAGTAAATAGTTCCATCAGTAAGCGAATCTAGTGATTTTAGAAAATGATGCAAGTGAATTTTGGAGAACTTGGTAATTTAGCCTATTAAATTAAATTGCAATGCGCATTGACTTAATGCTTGGTGAATCGCCTGCGAACCCTGACTGAGCCGCAGCTTATCTCGTGACCAACAAAGGCCAGATTTTGCATGAATTGTGGGTTTGGCACATCTCTATCCATGAGACGCTTGAGAGACAGAAGAGTTGTCTGCTCTATTAATTGAGCATCTCCCATCTGAGATGGATAAAGCCACAAATGAGTCATGGAACTCATCTAGCCTGTCCATTCTACCTGGGGTGGCAAAGTAAATGAGAAAGAAAATGCATAGTGTATAAAGGCCATCGCTTGGTGACAAAGTGACAGAGTCATTAAAATGACTATTTTGATAGCTGTGTTGGTCACATCAGCTGTGGCAAAGACAAAGGAGCCACAAAACAACATAAAATAACCTCCTTTGTAGCTGCGGAAGGTTATACCTGGTGGAAAGGTCGCATGACTGGAGGTTTGAGTGACGTAGCTAGTTGCCAGGATGAGCTTGAAATGGGAAGCGAAGGGAGATGATCGTGGGCTGGTGGTCAGAAGAGGGGGTTACTGAGTTCTAAGATGTGGCAAGGAAGGGCAGTTAGGAAAGGACAACACACTGAGCATCTTCACACACTCCCTATATTAAAAGAGAGTATATGGACAAGATGAGGGAGAGTTGAATGGTGGGTAAAGCGGAAGCTGTTGGGGGAGGAGGGATGTGTTACTGTGATGTGGTGTGATTGCGGGATGAGGTGGACATGAAGTCATTTGTCACAATATTTGGTTGTCTCATCCTGGCAACCCAGGGACTCCCCAAGGGTTGGGAGTCGGTTGGAGGGACCCAATTTGGTACTGTATAAGTGGCTGAGTTTTGCTTATGGGCATGATGTTGGTAAATTGAGATTAAAAGGCTGGTGTTAACATGGGAAGTGCCAACCAAACTGGTAGGACTGGTTGCTCACATAAGGCAGTTTCTGTAAGGGGGTCAGACCAGGACAAGTTTGGGTTTATTGCTAATAAATATTGTGGCCAGTTTTCCCCAAATCATGCTGTTCTGTTTTTATTGCTTGGGGGCTGGATGGAGTGGGGGGGAGAGGAGCTTTCTTTGGTATCATGTCATGGCACAGATAAAGAAATATGCTGCCTTATATCCCATTCATTCTCATTATCATGTGTCATGGGTAGGGTTAGAAAGGATCACATAGTGTATAGTAAGTTGAATGCAGAAAAAAGGTATTTGCCGAAATTGCAGTGTATTTCAACATGTATGTTTTCAGTCTACCCTCATCATTATGTATTTTTTATTTTTTTAGTAAATGTTTTTTCTGAAAACAAAACGGACAACGGACTGACATGCCCTTCCTGTTACACTACAACTTCTAATCAATGTCACGACAATGGCACAATGAAATGCACTGGAAATGAGAATAAATGCATTCGCTTTTACACACATGTAACAACAGGTAATGCCAGGACTATACTGTATGTCAGTATACATAGAGTTTAAGTGCAGCTCTGATTATACTGTAGAACAATTACTTTTTTAAAAGTATGTTTTAACTCCCCTACACACTGTTATTGAGAAGCTGAGGTTTGTGATGCTACCCCGTGGGTGAAACAGTGCACACATTAGCCCTGTCCCTCTCTCACATGCTGCTGACAATGACCACTTATATCGCTGGTGCATTGCATGTGTCTGGTTGTAATGGGGCCGCAGGAGTAATAATGTTGGTTACATCTGTACCTATGAAAGGACAATTCACTTAGTTTTGTATTCATTTGTGGTGCAGTGCTCTCTTTTTACTTAACCTAAAACATAGCATTTTATCATGAGAATGGTCTCAGTATATAACGACTAACTTAATAATAATACTTGACATTTCCAACCTTTTCTGAGTCCGTAAAAAGTCTGTGACTTTACAATTGAGTAAGCAGATGTTTGTTATTATGTAAAGATAGTATAATAAAGGCAGCAGATAGTGGCGATTCATTTGATTGCATGTGCAGGGAGCGGAAATGAATCTTTGAGTGTATAGTCCTGCGTTTTACAAATCTTTTACTGCTTTGAACATTTTAAGCAGCATAACAATACACGGCCGTAAAGTGATTCTGAAGATTTATATTTGATGTGCCTTATTTCTCCTGCACACATACAGTGTGAGAATGGTAGTAACTGGTAGCTATAGCTTTGCCATCATATATGTTAACCAATAACTTTGTTTCTATGTTGCCATAATGCAATGGATTACATTGACAAATATTTCTATTTATATGCAGAGAATCAAACTACCCAATGGGCCATGCGTGGCTGTGCCAACGAACTCTTCTGTGGCAATGAAAACATTGCTGTGTCTGTAGACACAATGAAAGTGAAAGTAGATATGTCGTGTTCCAACGCCAGCTCAGGCCTCCATCACACCCTTCTTCTACTTGCATTGGCTTTCCTTCCCTTCATGAGATTGATGTAGAATATTGTCTGTGTGTGTGTACTGTACGGGATCCTTTGGGTACATATTACATTTATATGCAACTCTCTGTCAAAATGGCATCCAGAACATCCACTAAGCTGGGGAACCTTTCAATATCAAGAGAATATATGTCTGTGAGCACCGTCTATCAAGCAGGTTTTTCGTTATTGTAATGTTAGCCTTTTACGACTGTAACCAGCATTAATATTCTTCACTGCTTGGATGCCTTTCACAGTGTTGGTTAGTGTATGCATTTATACACATGTCTAGCTTCATATTGCAATAAAAACAAATGCGTATCTAGAATTTGATTCTGTAGCCCATTATATAATTTTTGGGCAACATAAGGCCAATGGACCACACATGTGGCCCACAAGGCCTTCACTTTTGAGCCCCAACTGCTGCTTTCCCAAGCATCCTTTTCCCCCTGAGTGCAGAGAGGGATGGGATGTTTCCTCCGCAGATCTTCACTACTCCCCGCTCCCTATGCTGCCTGCTGACAGTGCGCTGATAAATACTGCCCGGCTCCTTTGCTATATACAGGCTCCCAGTGTTAGAAGAGGAGCAGGACTGGATTCATCAGCACCGGCATTAAGCAGCTGGCTGGAGGGGGATGGGAGGAGCTCGTACACGTGGCAGAATACGTCCCGTCTCTCTGTGATACGAGAAAAGGAATACATGGCTATTGTGAAGGATCAAGGGCCACACTTGTTGCCATTTTAGGTAATCATGTTACCCACTACTGCCTTATATAATTGCGATAGTGACCTTGGATTAGGATTGTGTATTTTCCAAGTTACTCTAAGATGTCACATTGTATGATATGTATGTAAATAACCGCTAATCATTGAACACAGATATACAGAGAGTGCACATTGAGCACAATCACTGTTTAATGCTGAGCCCACTATGTTTTATTAGACGACAGACAATAAACTCATAATAAAAATATTGGATTTTATTGGAAAACACAATATTGTACATATAGAAAATAATGATAAAAGGGATCTCTTGTTGTTTGGTGAATGAAGTAAATACTGGTTTCCAGCACACAATGTTAAATTGTTAACACATGTATAGTACACAATGTACGTAGAAACAGTGATAATGTACAGAGCTGTGATGGATAATGAGTTATTATATACAGTAGAAGCACGGGTGTAGCTATAGCCGGGGCAGCCCGGGGGCCTGCGCTCTGGTGGGACCCGCTTTCTCCCCCCCCCCCCCCCCCTGTCGGCGGCAAATTGCGGGAGATGTAGTAGGAAGGAAAGGATATCCCTTCCTCTGGAGGTGGGCGGGGCCTGGTTCAGGGGGCGGAGTCCTGAGATACAGCAGGAAGGACAGAGGGAAATCCCTTCCTCTGCAGGTGGGCGGGGTCTGGGTCAGGGGGCGGGGCCCTGAGATACAGCAGGAAGGACAGAGGTAAATCCCTTCCTCTGGAGGTGGGCGGGGCCTGGGTCGGGGGGCGGAGTCCTGAGATACAGCAGGAAGGACAGAGGGAAATCCCTTCCTCTGATGTTGGGCGGGGCCTGGGTCAGGGGGCGGGGCCCTGAGATACAGCAGGAAGGACAGAGGGAAATCCCTTCCTCTGCAGGTGGGCGGGGTCTGGGTCAGGGGGCGGAGTCCTGAGATACAGCAGGAAGGACAGAGGGAAATCCCTTCCTCTGCAGAGCCTCTGAAGGCAGGCGGGGCCTGGGTCAGGGGGCGGAGTCCTGAGGTACATCAGGAAGCACAGAGAGAAACATGATGCAGGGGAGGTGATAAAGATTCTGTGTGGGAAGGCAAGAGAAAGAAGTTCTGGGGTGGAAAGGAGAGAGCAATGGTGGGGGGAGAGGTGAGAGATGCTGGGGGGAACGAGAGAGACATGCTGGGGAGTGGAGGAGAGAGACATGCTGTGGGGAAGTGAGAGGAGAGAATGATGAGGAGGAGGGGGAGAGATGAGGAGGAGGGGGTGAAATGATGAGGGGGAGAGGAAAATGAGGAGGAGGGGAGAGATGAGGAGGGGGAAAGGATGATGATGAAGAGGGGGAGAGATGATGGTGATGATGTTGATGAGGAGGAGGGATAGGAGGGGAAGAGATGATGAGGAGGGGGAGGGATAATGTGAGGATCAGGGACAGGATGGGGAGAGAGAAAAAAAAATGCAATTAGAATTAATATTAATGGGGCCCTGAAAATATTTTTGCCGGGGGGCCCGTGCATGTCTAGCTACTCCACTGTATAGAAGATATGCAAGAAAAAACAATAACACCTATCCACTGCTCTTTAAAACAAAAATATGCACAAAACAGAACTGGCACAAAATGCTTTGATAATTAGCACACCAAAACAAATGTAGTACAGTATGTTGTCAATCAGGTCGGAATCTGGTCAGACGTAGCTGGTATTCTCAATTTTCAACATGCAATATGTTTGGTATTAGGCATTTTTTATGTCTGTATATTATTGTTCTAGGTTTATTATTATTTACTATTAGGTATTTTAGTATGTTTGTATAACTCCAAGTGTCCGTTTAAATATTAATGGCTATTTTGTATATATTTGTATGTATGACTATGTGTCTTATCTTATTACGTGAAGTAACGCTCCTTTTGCGTCGGGCCGTCTTAGCCTATCACGCAAAGTAACACCCCTTTTGCGTCGTGACGTCAACGCTTGTAGGGACTATTTAACTTAGACTGATATGTCACATATTCATACTGCTGCGGCAGAGTTTATTCGAGCATTTGCCCGTTCTCTGCCGCAGCAGTAGCCTGGCGCGCGCCCGAGAGTGACGGGCGCACGCCGAAGCAGCGGAAGAGCGCCCTCCGATCGGGGCGCTCTCCCTACCGCTGCCGGGTCCGCCGGGTCCCCCGGAACCCCCTGCCGCTGTCCCGCGATCGCGGGACACCAGGGCTCCCTCGGGGAGCCCCTGGATGCGCCTGCAGGGGGCGCACGCTCCCGAAGACGCGTGACCGCGCGTCTATGACGCGCGGCACGCCGAGGGGCGGCCACTAGCAAGCCGGGAGATTTCCCGGCTTGCGGTACCGACCACACTCGAATAAAGTGTGTCGGTACTGTACACCCCTGAAGAAGTCCGGTTGTACCCAGATGAAACGCATAGGGATATTCATTATCACCCGTGGACCATTACCATTCTAGTGTCCTGCTGAGGTGCTGGTGCAAACTGCTGTTGGATATCTTGCGAGGCTAAGGTGTCCTCCGCTTGCCTACCCGTATCCCCGCTGTCGCTGCTAAGTCCAAGGAGATCCAGCTAAAGACACTGATTGGCGGAGAGGGCCTGTGACATCACCCGCCATTGAAACGCGGAAGTGAGCGCTCTGGAGGACACGAGGACTCATCCACTACACAGCTAAGCTGCACCCTACACTACAGGACCCAGAGTGGTCAATCTGCCTGTTATAAATCGTGAACATGTGAGTGTAATGAGCTCCTTGCTCTAGAAGTGTTTTTTGTAATAAATTATGTTGCACTATATCCTTCTTCTCTCTTTTGCACATTGAAAATTGAGAATACCAGCTGTATCTGACCAGATTCCTACCTGATTGACAACATACCACATTTGAGAAGAGTTCTTGCGTTTTGTGTGGTTTTTTTTGGAAATATATATATATATATTATACGTGAAATGACTGAAACTCAGAAAAACCAGCAAACAGCTAGCAAGCAATGGATTGCAAATGGAAAAATATGCAGGGCGGCTTTTCTATGGGCTGTCACTCTCTGTTAACTGCATCACCGACACCACTGCACTTTTTATTGGGATTCTGCCACTTTATCATGTTCGGTCTGTGTAAAAACAAAGGGCTATTAACTGGTGATATCCCACTCCGTGTATCCCTTTCATTTTTATTGTGCTGCTTGTTCTGTGGATCAAATTCCTCAGGGATTTACCCTGTACAGTAGGTAAGCGCAGTATGCAGTAGCATACCAATGCTACAAACACAGCTTTGCTCCCTCTGGAGAGTTTTTCTGCAGCCTGTCTGCAATCACAGCGCGGCTCACACACCTGGGGGAGCAGGAGTTTATATAACATCATACCTGCCACTCCACTCCTCTGTGAGTTCATAGTAGTCACATAGATCAGGGGGGCGCAAACTTTTTTCCCTGCGCCCCCCTGCCGGCTGTCCCCTCACTCCCGCGCCCCCCTCCCAACCCCAACTTACCCGCGCTCCGGCGTAATGACGTCACGTTGCCATAGCAACGTGACGTCACATGACCTCGCAGCGTCATTTTGACACCGCGTTGCCATGGCGACACAGGGAGGAAGCCGCCGGAGCCACGGTAAGTTAGGTTTTCAGAGGCCCTGCAGCTCCCCCGGCACTTAATTTAAGTGCCTTCGGGAAGCGCGCGGGGCCTCTGTAAACCCCGCGCCCCCCGTCGGCAGTGTCGCGCCCCCCTGGGGGTCGCGCCCCACAGTTTGTGCACCGCTGACATAGATCATTATATGCTCGGCTCTGTTTGGCTTCCTTAGAGTTCCTTGTGTTATACCCTCTCAATGATCACTCTGAGGAGGGTGCAGCCAAGTTGAATTTCCAGTGATCAACTACCAGTATGCACTCTATAATACATGCACTGATTGTATGTGTTAGTTCTAATCGACCTTTTATTTTAATTGTCAGTAAAACCCATTAAAGGTTTTCATTTGTTTCCCTTCATTCTGTCCTATGGCATATTCCTATTACGTGTCGGGGGCCTTCCACTCATGTCGTAGCAGTAATACCATTTGTTAAACCCATCCTGGCTAACCACCAGATTATAAATCCTTACAGTAGCTCCTCACATTATTTATCAGTTAGACTAGCGAGTGCAAATAATTGGGGTTCTACTCTTTGCCTACACTCCTCCTACAAGGAGACGATCAAGTGGGATTTGTCCAGAATCGCCAGGCCTCCGATAACACCCGCAAGATCATAAACATAGTCGACCATGTCCGCATCACGGGCTCCAAGGCAGTTTTGTTAAGTCTTGATGCAGAGAAGGCGTTTGACAGAATTGCCTGGCTTTTTCTTGACAATTTGGCTTCAATTACTGAATGCAGAATTTTGGCTTCAATTACTGATTCTTAGAAGGAGTCCGAGCACTTTATCGCAGCCTCACAGCGATGGTTAAACTCCCGGGGGGGGGGCGGCAAAGGCGTTCGAGATAAAAAATGGCATCAGACAGGGTTGCCCCCTGTCTCCTCTTCTTTTTGCCTTGACAATTAAACCACTGGCGGCAAGAATACGGGACAGCGTCAATATCCAAGGCATATTAATCAGTAAAACTAACTACAAAATCTCCCTATTTGCTGATGATGTCACCCTCACACTATCTCACCCCCATACCTTCCTCCCCAACCTACAAAAGGAACTATCTGATTTCGGCAAGATATCAGGTTACAAAATGAATAGTGATAAATCAGAAGCCTTGAATCTTAATCTTTCGGAATCAGAGATACAACTGCTAAAACTGAACTTCAACTACCGATGGAGCCCTTCATACATAAAATATCTGGGAGTAAATGTATCAAAGGACTACCGCTCCCTATACCAATGTAATTATCCACCTCTTTCTGATAAAATTAGAAAAGACTTGGATAAATGGGAAGAATATAAAATTTCCTGGATCGGGAGAATGGTATCAGTTAAAATGAACATACTCCCTAGATTATTATATTTTTTTCAGACACTCCCGATCCGGGTCCCTGGGTCGGAATTAAAAGATATTCAAAACAGAATATTTAAATTAATTTGGCAAGGAAAAAGACCCAGGGTCGCAAGATCAGTACTAATATCACCAAGAGCAAAGGGGGTATGTGGGTGCCAGATATCTCAAGGTACTACCATGCAGCTCAATTAAAACAAGTGGTTGAGTGGAACTCAGACCCAGACCAGCTCTGCTGGTTAAAGATCGAGTCTCATTATGCCAAAACGTCTTCTCTGCAAGCGAGCCTATGGACAACGGATAGAAGCGACAAGGGGGTCGGCAGATTCGAACTAGGAGCCATGGACCACACATGGAATATATGGCAAAAGTCTAAAAACAAATTCCAGTTGTCGGCCCCTGGCTCACAACTCACTCCACTGTACAATAACCCAGAGTTCCCTCCCGGATGCGAGAACCCAAGTACCCCCTCTCCCCCCCTCACCCCCTCCCTTCCCCCTCCCTTCCCCCCTCCCTCCTCCTTCCCCCCTCCCTCCTCCTTCCCCCCTCCCTCCTCCTTCCCCCCTCCCCTTTTTTTCTTTTTCGGGAGTCTAATCCCTGGGTCCACTGAGTGACCCGAGTGGTCAACCGCACCTCCGGGTTGGTATTCAGTGCCCCCTCCCACCCCTTTTCCACCTTTCTGTCAACAAAAAGGAAAAAAATATTATTATTATTATGGTATTATGTTACTATTATCCTACAATGTTTGTAATGTGATGTATCAATGCCTAATAAAAATGTTTGGGGAAAAAAAAAACTAATAGTACAGTATGTCCTCTAACTCAAAGGCAACTAGTTTGGCGAATTTGGGTCCCCCACTGATCGATTGGTTTCTTTAATAACGTTTTTTTATTCAAATCATTGCTGTGGAGATGGATTTTACTTAGGAACCTTGAGATTCAGTGAAGTAGAAAGCTGGAAGAAAGAATGTGCCTGCCTGTCCATGCAGACAGAAAGCAGGATTATCATGTGAGATGTTTGACACGTTGCAGCATTGAGGTTCAGGTTCCTGCTGGCACTAACGCTTATATTTACTTAAATACTGAGATATGACCAATCTATTTTTTTTTTTAATCTATAATATATCAACCTACAGGCTTTTGTGTTAGGTCAAATTCCATGATATCTCACTGAGCAACCATCAAGCTTTATCACACTTTTTAAAAGCTATTTAAACGTACTTGCACCTGCCTCATGCTTTACTCACTCATTCAGACCCAACTTTGAAAGCTTAAAACTCCTTCTCCTCCCATCTTCTGCCATGAAGTTTCTTCTCAGTCTGGTTTGTGTCCTATCTCCATTAATATCCACAGGTAAGAACGTGTGACCAATCATGTGCTACCCATCAACTGAACAGTTTCTAGTGCTGAAGGGTAATTAATATACATGTGTAATGATACTGTATGCTTGCAGAAGATGTCTAAAGTTTTTCTAGGACTGAGACTATTGCTTTGTATAAATATACATATCTGTCTTGTACATTTTACAACAATGTCTTCAACAGACTAACCGTGGGTTAAATTCCCCTATATGAGTTTAAAATGTTCTTAACTTCATAATAATAATAATAATAATAATAATAATAATAATAATAATAGCATGTTCTTGTATAGCGCGCTAGTATTACGTAGCGCTTTACAGAGACATTTTGTAGGCGCAGGTCCCTGCCCTGTGGAACTTACAATCTATGCTTTTTTGGGAGATAAAGTGACTTGCCCAAGGCAACCAGGAGCCCACACCAGGAACTGAACCAGGTTCCCCTGCTTGAAACTCAGTGTCAGTCAGTGTCTTTACTCACTGAGCCTCTCCTTCTCCCAGGTTCCCCTGCATGAAACTCAGTGTCAGTCAGTGTCTTTACTCACTGAGCCTCTCCTTCTCCCAGGTTCCCCTGCATGAAACTCAGTGTCAGTCAGTGTCTTTACTCACTGAGCCGCTCCTTCTCCCAGGTTCCCCTGCTTGAAACTCAGCGTCAGTCAGTGTCTTTACTCACTGAGCCTCTCCTTCTCCCAGGTTCCCCTGCATGAAACTCAGTGTCAGTCAGTGTCTTTACTCACTGAGCCTCTCCTTCTCCCAGGTTCCCCTGCTTGAAACTCAGCATCAGTCAGTGTCTCTACTCACTGAGCCTCTCCTCCCAGGTTCCCCTGCTTGAAACTCAGCGTCAGTCAGTGTCTTTACTCACTGAGCCGCTCCTTCTCACATCTGTGTCTTTCTTAGCCTACATTACTATAATCCCAGAAGCATACAGGTGCTATTTTTTAGAAAATCACTAAAAGTGGGCAAGTGAAAAATGTGCCGGTGTCACACTGGGCATCTTTATATCTGAGGCAACTTCTTTCATTCATTTTTTTACTTTGGAAATCTTTTGCCCCTTTCGCCAAAACTCACAAATAGTATTTTTGGTGCAAAATTGATTAAGGGAAATCTCAAAATGAATTGTGCCTGTGTGTGCCCACTGTACTGTATGTACCGACTTTATTTTATTCAATGTGGGCCTTAATCGGGAAAAAAGTCAAATATTTTGGTGCACAGATGTTAATCGTATTTCCTAAACAAAATTGAATCTGTAAAACAAAAAAGTAGACTGTGCATTAAAATAATTTCTCACCTAATGCCAATGTGATAATGACATAATTCTACAGAATGTTTATCCTTCACTTGAATTAAAAAAGCAAGACGCTCCCAAGATAAAGTTGGGACTCCCTTGAAAGTTGACAAATGCTCAACTTCAAATGGAATTAGAAGATTTTTTGTCTGGAATTAATTTTTCTATTTAAGGAAATAAACTTATTCAAGACTACAGTATGTCTTTGAGGGAGACTTCGACACTGTGTGTGTGTGTGTGTTTGTGTGTGTATGCGTGTGAGTGTGTGCCTGTGTGCCTGTGTGCGTGTGTGCGTGTGTGCGTGTGTGCGTGTGTGTGTGTGTGTGTGTGTGTGTGTGTGTGTGTGTGTGTGTGTGTGTGTGTGTGTGTGTGTGTGTGTGTGTGTGTGTGTGTGTGGGCATGTGGAAGACTGGAACTACAGTAATGATAATGTACGGTATGTACTGTTTGATGGTAGCAGATAATGTTCCAGAGGTATTCATGAAGCCACCTAATGTCTCCACCTATTTCTCCAGTCTCATGACAGCCTACAAAAGGATAACATGATTGTATTATCACTGAGTTACAGCGAGATAAAGAGAGGTGCGGGTGGGTAAGCCTCACACTTGTGTATAGAAGGCTGACACCTTATTCACTATACAATGCCACTGTGATAAGAACAGTGCTTAGAACTAGTTGATAGTTGTAATCAGGGACAGACTAAAATGCTTAATGTGAAAAACGCTTAATGGGGATAAATGTGCCAAGACATACACATATCGCCTTCAAACTTTGCACAGTACATGCTTTGCACTCCCCCTAGCTATCCTGAAAATTGCATGGCTTTTCATAACATGCACTGCTAAGCATTTTAGTCTGCCCCTTGTAATCATGGGATAGTCACTTAGTAATGTGTACAACATCAATTGCTGTGTTTTATGTGTGATGTGGTTGGGAAAAGTAAATACAGAAGAGTAAATACTGTACAGTGTTAGCATACACTACATGTACTATGTGTTATTTAAAACAAAGGGACATCCGTCTTATGACCATTCCTTCATTATTATTATTTTTATTATTTTAGCACATTTCTGGTGATATATTAGCTTACTTTGTGATTAATATTTCCAGTTTTCAATATTGTTCCCCAAGACACAGTCTGGATTTTCTGTTTTGAGTGGTGCAAATCGCATAATTGGCAATTTAAAACCTGTTTTAGTGCTCAAACTTTCACGAGAGAGAGACAGAGGGACAGAGGGACAGAGGGACAGAGGGACAGAGAAAGAGAGAGAGAGAGAGAGAGAGAGATATGGGGAGAGAGAGAGAGATGGGGAGAGAGAGAGAGATCTGCAGGTCAATAGGCTCATAAGTATAGTGTAGCGGTGCTAGTGAGGATCTCACACATTATGAGGTTACAATACAGACGGAACAGCTGAGGAATGTAACCCTCTGACCTTGCACTTAACAGTTAGTAGTCCTATTGGTCCTAGAGAAATGTAGATTTGTTTTAGGTTGGGATAGCTGTTAGGGGACCGACATTAGATTAATCAAAAATGAAATAATAATGTACAGGGCTTTCCATACCCCATCGGTTTCTTCTGTAAACTTCCTACAGTGTTTTTCTCCAGTCTCCACGACTCCACCACTATTTACAGCACAACAATTTGGTATATTTACTCCCTTCCCACTGTGCTGCCAAAGTATGATCGAAGAAGAGCCCTATGAGGTTTTGAAAGCTCAGTCCATCGTACTTTCATTTAAGAAGAACACAAATGTTTGTACCATAACAAGTATGAAAACCTAAAAGATGCTTTTAATACTGTAAGCCGAAAGTCTTTTATTTATTCCCTCAATGTTGCTATTATGGTTACTAGAGATGTATGAAGTTACGCAAATTAGATTTACAAATTATTATTTGAACTTAAAAAAATGTTTTTAAAGTTTTCAAAAACTTTTGTCAAAGTTGTCAAATGTCACCAGAGAATTGATAGTCTAGATACATAGACAACATCCAAAACGTAATTATGGCTTGTGCTGGACAAGAAAGCTGGAAACAGAGAGAGAATCACACAGTATTTAGTAGTGCACCCAATTACTAATATACATCCAAATTGAGCCACTTATACTCTTTGAGGTGATACCCGTGAGCATATCTGAGATACATGGGAAATGTGCTAATTTATATAGATTAATAGCTTAAATAGCTTACTGACAATGTATCTCACCCTGTGCCGTATACTGTACAGAGGCGGCACACTTTATTTGCACTGGGCTCGAGCCGCAAGCCGGGAGGTTTCCCGGCTTGCTCGTTTCTTTCCTTCGGCGTGCTGCACATCATCGATGCGCGGTCACGCTTCATCGGGAGCGTGCGCGCATGGCGCGCGTGCCCAGGGCTCCCCGAGGGAGCCCTGGGTTGCTGTAATGTGGGGGATGGCGGTGGGGGGCTCCGGGGGACCCGGCGGACCCGGAGAGGGGATTGGGAAGCCCCGATCGGAGGACCGATCCTCCGAGGCTCCGGCGCACCACGGGACACCTCGGCGCGCGCCCGGTTTCTGTCGCGGCCGAGACCGGGTAAAGGTTAGAATAAACTCGGCCGCGACAGTACGTGGCTCTATTTGGTGGTTCCTGCATATAAGTAAAGTATGTCTACTAAGAGAACACTATACTTATATACCTTCAAATAGACTTACCTATATGCCACCTGTAAAGGAAATTGAGATACATGTGAAAAAAAATAATTAATAAATGTCAAATTAGCATATCCCAGGTTTCTCAGGTTTTCTCACAGGTATTTCTCTATGTGACAATTTTGAATATATATATATATATATATATATATATATATATATATATATATATATATGTTAATGTGCCCCATCTCTTTCTCCCTCCGCTATCTCTTTCACGTTAAACTAACTGATGCTCACAGGGTCATCCTGAATAACATTCAAGTATCTTACTAATTTTGACCCCTGTTTCTTTGCTTGTGATATATTTTGGGAGTACCAGCGAGGCGTTAGTGAGTAGTTAACAAAGACATATACAGTATTGTCCTGTCATGTGGTACCTCACTGCCAGAGATCCCCAATCTGTGCCAAGACCAGTTAACATCTACTGTAGCTTCCACCAGAGCCTGTAGAGTATGTTCAACCCTTCTTTATTCTCTATGGGCTACCCCAAGACATAGGTCAAAATGAGCCAGACACAGAGAGCTAATAAATATTTGGTTTAATTGCAAGATGCAATAACAGGTTAATACAGCACCCCATGAATAAGAAAATCCTCACAAAACAAGATGGTCACCTTCCGCCAGGATGCTTGGCAATACTTTGCACTACAGTCTAAGTGGCTCCAACGAGCCCAAGTTATAGTCCAGAATAACAAGTAATCTGCTGTCCCTTTCCCCAGACTTCCATGGGGACAGTAGTTACTGTGACCAGTAGCCTCCTGGCTATTCAACCCAGTGTGGAGATGGATCACCATCGAGCAAAGCGCGATGCCCCAAGTCAATTGAAATCCTGAGGTTTTGAGCTCCAGGTTACTCTCTGCAGAGCCTTACCCCCAGCCGTTGTCACTTAGGGGGTCACCAACAAACTCTCCACATATGGACTCTCAAACATTCCCCCATCAGCTCTCTATAGTCCATCAGGTCTGGCCTGGTTATATTAGCTGGAGTTCCAAATCCCAAAATGGGAACACCAGGTGTAGCACTATCCATGGTGAGCTAATCACGGACAGGGGCAGAGTCCTCTCAGCAGGGAATCGACCCCACCTCAGGTCCCCAACAAAGTGCAGATAAAAACACACAGATAACAGGCCCATACCATGAGATTTGAACACAATGACATTCCCATACAATGGGTTTTCCTTCCCTGGCATACAACAATAAATGCTAATTACTGCTCCTTTTGTAAGAGCTATACATCACTGTCTCAAACACTTTACATATATACATTACATATGCATCGCCCCTGTGCCCAATCGTTACCGTTGGTTGCCTACTGGTGAGAATGGCCATCAAGTAACGGCTTCACATTTCGTTTGGGAACCCTGCTGCCCATATCGTCACAAGTATTATAACGTTTTTATTCAATGATCAGGTCTACGCACTGTCATGATGTCGTGTTTTTTGTATCAGAATGTAGTATTAAGTGTAGTTACAACCTTTAATCTAACCTTGCTAAATTGTATTTCGCAATTTATTACATGATGCGTAGCCTGGTGCCCGAAATCACGTCTGATACATTGTGTCATGTCCCATTCCTGCTCGACACATAGCTTAGTTTTACATAAACTGCTGAGGCAATTTGTCAATTAAAATACATTTAATTATAACTAGTAAATGACACGCAGATTGAGTGAACATTGTAATTAACACAATTATCTTTACTGTTATTTATATTTGATTATATTTCACAGCCCTTTCTCCATTACATATTTTAAATACATGCTATTTAGATTCAAAATAAATTAAAATTATTACAGTCAATATATTTTATTGTGGCTGTCATGATGTCTTTACATTTTATTTGTACTTCGTTTATAGTTAACTTTACAATAGAAAATCATTATTTAAACAGCATTTGAAAATGTCTAACGTAATGTGTATTTTTCGATGAGTGCGCAAACAAAGGGAAGACTTCCACTAGATTTTCTGGCCAATTTGGGTCTGTGCTTGTCTGGGTTTTTTGTTCATGTTTTCTCTCTCCACAGTTCAAACTCATTGACCCATTCTGATGAAATGTTGGGGGTACCCTTCTGCCGTTCTAACTTAGATACAGTATGCCAGAAGTTTCACCCAAACTGGTGCTGCTCCCATCTTGGAATGATTGTTTTGTTTTTTAAGCGATAAAAAAAAAAATGCTACATCCCACAGGTTGGATTCTTGATACAAAACATTAAATGTATTTATTTTCAACCAGTAGTACATTTTCAGACAATATATTGAACCATTTAAGGGAAATTAAATATTTAAAATGAGAATAAATTGGTAACCATGGTAACAAACCACACTGTTCAACAATAACTTGTAGCTTTACTGTGACATCAAGATAATTATTCATTGCCTATTTGTGATTTGTGATTGATTTTCACAATACAGTAGGCATGATGTCAGACCTTATCTTGCAATAAACAGGGAATGGATGGAAGGGAAGTAAACATCATAATGCCCCTCTGTAAAGCATTAGTAAGACCACATCTTGAATATGTAGTACAGGTTTGGGCACCACTCAATGAAAAAGACAGTATAAAGTAGAAAAAGTGCAGAGAAGAGCCACCAAATTAATGAAGGGAAAGGCAAATCTGATTTATGAGGATAGGCTAGCTAAATTATATTTGTTTACATTTAAAAAGTGGCATCTAAGAGGGGATATGATAACTATATACAGTATAAATATATTCAGGGTTAATACAAGGAGCTTTTAAATTAACTATTCCTCCCAAGGACAGTACAAAGGACTCGGGGCCATCCCTTAAAGTCGGAGGAAAGGAGATTTCACCAGTAACAAATAAAAGGGTTCTTTACAGTAAGGGCAGTTAAAACAGGGGCATTCATTACCCATGAGACTGTTATCGCAGATAAAAGTTAGACATCTTTTAGAAAGGAAAGATATAAAGGGAAATACCAAATAAGTAAACATGGAAAGGATATCGATCAAGGGTGAAATCTCATTGCCATTATCGGTGTAAGGAATTAATTTCTCCCCTTATGAAACATTGGATAATGTTTAATTTTTTTATAATTTTTTTTGGCTTTCTCTAGAACAATATATTGTACATACTGTAAACACAAATATAGGATTAATATCTTTTGTCTAAATTTAACATTAACATTACATATTCGTATTTCTGAACATATAAGACTAATTAAGAGAAGGGACCTACTACACCCGGTCTCCAAACATTTTACTATGTGTCCAAATGGTGGCTTGGAAAATTTCAGCTTTTTTGGCATTGCACATATTCCCACACATATTAGAGGGGGCAATCGATTAAACAAGTTAAATAAAACAGAGATGCAGTGCATTTTCCAATTAGATACCCTGCACCCCCGCGGTCTCAATGTGGATTGGGAATTGCAACATTTTTTGCATGAATGACCAATATGCATATTCATTTGTCCCCCTTCCCTCCCCTTCTTCCCTCCCCCCTCCCCCCCTCTTTCCCCTCCCCCCCTCCCCCCCCTACCCTTCCCCTCCCCCCCCCCCTCCTCATTCTCTTTCCCCTCTTTCCCTCCCCTTTTTCCCTCCCCCATTCCCATCCCCCCCTTCGTCCCTCTCCCCCCCCTTTCCCCTCCCCTTTCCCCATCCCCTTCCCCCTCCCTTTCCTTCCCCCCCACCCCTCCCCCCCCCCCCATCCCCCCCTTCCCTCCCATCCCCCCCCTTCCCTCCCATCCCCCACCATTCATTAATTTTCCTTGTCATTTTTCTTGTCCATTCTACTACTACTCGGTCAGTGTTCTAGTTATACTCATTTGCATAATAATTTCAATGGAGATGCATTTATCTTATAATATTGTGTTTTAATTATTTCTAACAGACCTATGTATCTTATATGTTGTTATCCAATAATGTGCCCGATTTTCATTATGTTTACATGTATCTCTTTTCATGCATTACATGTTCACTAAGCCCCATTATCATCTATTGTTGGCACGTTTTTTAATTGTTTTTTAGCTTAGAGTGATGTTAGGCGTATTACCCACCTTACCTGATTTGTTTCAGGGACAGGTGTTTTGTGTTAATGCTTGCCTATATATCTCTGTACCTCACAGCTGATAGATCACTCTTTGACGAAGGCCTGAGGGCTGAAACGCGTCAGAGGATCCACCAGCTACCTATGTCTGTTTAATAAACTCTTTTTTAAGTCACCACCTTTGTTTATACCCTGTGTTCATGGCTGTGCAGCGCCACTCCTTCGGCTCTGCTGAATGATTTTTCCTAAATTTAACATAGGTTGAACTCGACAGACATGTATTTTTGCAATGAAAAGTGAGAAAGGAGCACCTACTTTGAAATCAAAATGCCCTCTAATTATTGGTATCTCTTACATGTATCTAAAATGACACAACAATACATTTAAACTAATTTAGGATCAGTGAACTCTGAGCAGGTTTTTTTCTCTTTATTTTTGTTACATCTTTTTTCAATCTCATCTACTATGTAACTGTGTAACTATGTAATGCTTTATTAGTCATCTATGAACCTCTCATCCCATTTTCTGCAGGATATTCACTCTCCTGCATAGAATGTTCAAACACCACTGGACCTTCCTGCACAGGAGAAGCAATCACCTGCCCGTCAGCAGCTGACTTCTGTGCTACTATTACTACACTGACCACAAGTATGTTTAACCCTAGTGTTCTATTATGTAATATTGTATGATCAGTAAGCAGCTTGAAGAGTGAAATATCGGCATTAACATTTTTTAAAGAAATATCTGATTGATTCTTTGGGGGGTGGGGGGGGGGATCACAATTCCTCAGCCAAATACATAATCTTTTTCTAGAGCATTTTACTTTCACACAGTCATTTTTTTTTCCGGGGAGGTGTTGAACCTTTATACAGTAGCTATATATGTATAATACATTAAACCTAATACGCTTTATGACGGCTCACCAATGTTTAATTCACAGTCCCTACGTGAAGTGCCAATCAATATGGAGAATGTATTAAATAGTTACACCTGAGTTGACTCTATAGTACAACAACACTCTATGGTGCAGACACCTTTAATAGTTCAGTTAAAATGTTAAATACAAAAATGCTATCACAAGTCTAGTGCTAACAATCAAGTACATAGATACAGTGTTTTATATCCTCGGGATATCCCTCCTTCTGCCACCTCTCTGCTCTCCATGATGCAGTGTCCTCTCATTCTGCCATGTAATGCAGTGGATGTCTCTCATAGCTGTCACACGTGATTATTTCCGGGTGAAGAGAGATAATGTCTCATTTTTATGGAGATGCCCTGGCGTTCTTGGAGCTCACAATGGAACAGCCTTCAAGCTATGACGTTCAACGCGTTTCACAAACGTTCATTCGCTTCCGCAGGGGACGGCAGTATGTGTTAACATGACTCCTTATTGCTCTTATATACTAAGCCCAGGACATTATATTAACTCTTTACTGTCTACAGGGAGGAGTAATCAACAAAGGCTTCAATGCAAGGGATGTGGAGAAATAAAAAGGACATTCCTAGACATTGTATCCTTTTTTAGATGCTACTTATAGGGACAACAGATAGAAAATAGTACCTAACATAATTTTTGATATACTGTACAGATTGATCCAATAGCAGAGAACATAATATAAAAGAGACGGTTATAAATAAACATCATTTATTAAATACAACTCTTAGATTAAAGCAAGTGAAAAGCATAACAAATTTCAATTAGATACAAATACGTTATACTTTAATCCACTGGCATGTGTTCAAATATTACTCCTAATAAATCATTAATAAAACAGTGAGACAATGTACATTATTTCATTAATAGTTGAAAACGCAATTGGCTCACATTGGGTTTAGCTTCTAAGAAGTGTTTAGCCACTGTTGAATCTGTGGGGATAAAATCAGGGGTCCAATATGCCTGTCTAATGCAAAATGTATGCTCTTTAATTGTTTTCTAATTTACTCTAATTGTTTGGCCAACATAGATCTTAGCAGAGGGACACCACAAACCATAGATAACATAATTAGATTCACACGTTAAAAAAAAGGCTTAATCGCATCATTCTTCCCTGTCCTAGGGTTTTTATAAGTAGCACCTCTTATCACTGAATTGCAATGAATGCCGTTTAAACACGTTTTTTGTGGTAAAAATGCTGTGTGTACTCCCACTCGTCTGTGTCTTCTCTATCTAAATGGTCCCTCCTATTCCTCCCTCTATTATAAGCAAATAGAGGACGTTCCTTAAATAATTTGGACAATGTACACATGAATGTACGTTGAATATACGTTAGAAGCAGATTGGCATGCTTTGCTATTCTCTAAGCCCTTATCACATGTCCAAACCGCGTCCAAACGGATTTTTTTGAAGTGATTTCACTCTTGCTCTGACGATCCGATCGTTTCATCAAAAAAGCCTGAAACTAAATTTTTTTTACCTAAAACTGCTATTCTAGTAGCTCCGTTATGTAAACCGTTTCTAAAAACTCCATTTTTTTTAAACTCAACCTAAACACTGACACAATTGTTATTGCAAGATACACCCAGAGCCTGAAATATGGGTTTGGCTGTGTGAGCAAAACCAATAAGTCAGACTGGAAATGAGGTATCTCCACCTCACGTCATTCCACTTCTAAAGCAAGTACAAACTGGGCAATTTGCACGTTAAGCCAGACAGGATTTCTGCTAAACATCTGATCCCATCTACACCAAGCACATCCTAATCAATAAGTATGTCAACAACCCCAACAAGGTACAGGTACTTGTTTTGTGAATTTTAAAAATACACTGGAACAGACAGCGAGCTACACATACCTCGGTCTAACAATCAGCTGATTAAGAAGAATCACCCTGGCCATAAATACACTGAAGGTGAAGGCCCGCAGAGCCTTCTATGCAATAAGGAAACAGCTCTACCACCTCAAACAACCAATAAATGTCTGGATGAAAATCTTCAACAGCATCATCACACCCATCCTTCTGTATGGCAGCAAGGTGTGGGGCCCTGTGACATACCCAGATGCCACAAAATAGGAGACCAGCCCAACCGAACTACTGCATCTGGAATTCTGCAAGCACCTTCTCCAAGTACATGGGAGTACATAAAACAATGCATGCCGGGCTGAGCTGGGCCGCTTTCCTCTTCTGCTCACTGTACAGAAGAGAGCACTGACATTCTGGGTGACCACTTCAGGAAACTCACAGCACTTATCCAGAACATTAGTAGTATAGAAGAGAACCAAAATATAGCAATCCTCCTAGGAAATGACACCACAGTAGAACTGGCTGGACACTATATCAGTACCTGACACAAGCTGAGAGACGCCGAACTAAAATCCACATCCCTGTGTTTAACTGTTACCCATGTACTGTGTACACATTATACCATATACAGTGTTCTTCATGCTGGCGAGAGAGAACGCATATGGTATCTCACAGGTATCTCAGGTGTGCTCCACAAGGCACTATCAACCATGTTAAGTGTCCACTGGTCAGTTTTTACAGGAAGTCAGGGGGAGGAAGCTACTACAGGTATGAACACTTATTTGGTGCTACAGTACATGATGGATATGCACAAGGGTGACTACGGACTGGTGTAACAGAACATGGACAAACATGTTCACGGTGTCATCTGCCAGACACACAATGAATTTGAAAAAAATATATTTAAAATAAATAAAACATACTGCAGAAAGTGATTCTAGTTATTCCACAGCACCCAAAGTGTTATTGGGTTTATAAGTCTAAGGCACCTTTTGAGGAATGGGGTTTGGTTACAGACGCAACAGGATCAGAAGTTAAACCCACATAACCTCTGTTATTCAGAACAACAGCTCTAGCAGTGTGAGAAAACCACCTGATAACTGGCACCACTGTCACATAATACTTGTGAACTCTATTTCTCACTGAGTGCTCATACCTTTACAAAGCACTTTATCCTCTTCTGTGATATAATTTCTTTTTTATTTGTGAAGGGCCACCATATTCCGCAGCATTTTACAATGGGGTGCAAAAACATAAACTGTTACATACAACTGAGGAGAAACAAGCACAGACATATACAAAGATGTGACTCGAACCCTGCGCATAAGAGCTTACACTATAGAGGAAAAAAGGGACAGTGTTGAAATAAGAAGGTAAGGTGGATTCTCATTGTAGGATAAGGTGTGGCGAAGCCATGAAGGTTTTTTGGGGGAGGATGTTACATAGGGTAAAGATTGGTCTAGCCACACAGCTGGTCCCATTGGGGTTGGATGTTAGAGGTATGACAAGTAAGATTCCTCGAAAAGGTGAATTTTTAGAGAGTTTTGAAACATTTGAAAGCTGGGGAAGATTCTGATGGTATGTGGTAGGAAATTCCAAAGAGAGGGGGCAGCACAGGAGAAGCCTTGCAGGCGGGAGTGAGAGGAGTTAATGAGGTGGGAAAAAACTACGAGAAAGTTACAGTAATTGAGGCGGGACAGGATGAGTGAGTGGATTAGTTGCATCATACGTGAGAAAATTGGTTATATTTTGTAAGTGGAGATAGCAGGACTTTGTGAGGGACTGAATGTGAGGAATGAATGAGACATCAGAGTCAAAGATGGCCCATAGACAGTGGGCTTGAGATGTTGAAGAGATTGTAGTGTTATTGACAGTGAGGGAGAGTGTTGGAGTAGCAGTCGCAGTGGAAAGGAGAAAGATAAAGAAAGTAAAAAATTCTGTTTTGGATATGTTAAGCTTCAGGTTGCGGTGAGACATCCAGGAGAAAATTGCAGAGATACAGTTGCAGACATGGGACAGGAGAGAGGTGGAGAGATCAGGGGATGAGAGATAGATTTGGTGTCATCAGCATAAAGATAAAACTGAAAGACAAAGGATTGTATTACTTCCTCAAGAGAAGATGTCTAGAGTGAATGGAGCAGAAAGCCGAGGACAGATTCTTGTGGGACTCCAACAGAAAGAGGGAGTGAGGAGGAGAAGACAAAGAAAAGAAAAAACTGAAGGAGCGATTGGAAAGGTAGGACGTGAGCAAAGACAAGGCTGCATCACGGAAGCCAATGGAGTGGAGAATGTTTAGGAGCAGGAGTGATCAACAGTGTCGAAGGCAGCAGATAGGTCAAGGAAAATTAGTATGGAGAAGTGACCATTAGATTTAGATTTGAGGTAATTGATCCCTTTTGTTAGTGCTGTCTCGTGGAGTGTAGAGGATGGAAACCAGATTGCAAAGAATCAATCAGGGAGTTGGAGGAGAGACAGTGAGTCAGACGGTTGTATACAAGTCCCTCAAGTAGCTTGGATGCAAAGGCGAGAAGAGAGATCGGGCGATAGTTAGTGGGAGAAGATGAATCAAGTGAGGGTTTCTTGAGAATGGGCGTGATGAGTGCATGTTTGAAAGTAGATTCTTTCTTGAGAGAGAGGTTAAAAAGGTGACTATGGATAGGGCTTAGTGTGCCAGAGAGATTGTGCAGAAGAGATGTGAGGGAATAGGATCAAGGGAGCAGGATGTAGGGTCAGATGAGGGGAGGAGACCTCATCCACGGTCACAGGTGAAAATGAGCTGAGAGGGATTTAGGTGTGCAAGGGGAGATAGTTGTTGCGTGTGGAGCTGTACATGAAGAGATGTCATGTCTAATAGACTTAATCTTGTCTATAAAGTATGTAGTAAGGTCTCGGGAAATAAGGGTAGAACCATATCTAATAAGCAGTCTTCTGCCATGAGACACCTTTGGTCAGGGATGTCCCTAATGGGTAACTGTGCCTGGAGTTCTCCCAGTTTGCCACCGAGATTGCTCTTTTATCGACTGCTTTTCCTGCATAAAACGGTCTGTGTGATTACCAAAGACTCTGCACCTTTCCCTTAGCCTCCGCCAGGCCGTTATAAGTCTCCACTTCTTGCTTCCTGTGCCTGTTTATTTTGGTTCTCCCTTTGGACAAGCTCACTGTCTTTTCATGCCTTTGCTGTTTGCTGTGTATCAGACACTTTCGAACTTCACCTGGCTTGCCTCTCTCCATTGCAACCTGTTTGAGGTCAGCCTGTATCCCGACCATTGCTACACACCTGCTAGCCTGTCTCAGCCACTGAACTCCAGCTCTACAGTCACTCCCCTTGACACCTTCTGGCATGGGAAGAAGTCACAGTCCAGTTATTTGAATAGGCTGCAATGTATTCCAGCAATGAAGGTGCCTTATGGCAGAACACTGCTTAGTAAATATGCCCCCATGTTGTTATCCTTTATAAGATTAGAAGTACAAACTCACATCACCGGGTTACTTTGTTATCTTACTTTCACTCTGAAACTGCTTTATTTGCTGTGCTTCACCTTGTTTTTACGTGTGTGTGCCAGAAAACCTGTTTGTTATTTAATCTGACCTGGTCCCAGTAACTCGCAGCCCTCAGTACATATGTCATTACATTTCCCTGAAGTCCTTTCAAGGTTACAATCAACACAGTAGATATCCCTTGGAGATCTGCTAGCAGACGGGTACAGTGGCGCACTGCTAGATATCATCTGGTTTAGCTCATGCTTCTTGAGATGCTGGATTCTAGTCCTGTTGGGTCTGACAACAGTGCACCTGTCAAGTCACTAGGTTGGTGCCTTGGGCTAATTATCAAATCTCTATAGTTGGTAAGGAAATCCTTTTAGGAAGTGTGTGATGGGACTCATTTAAAAATATGTTGTATATATTTACACACACACACACACACACACACACACACACACACACACACACACACACACACACACACACACACACACACACACACACACACACACACACACACACACACACAACTGGACATACTACTCAATTGAACCCCTCCCCCTAAATTAATAAGTACCACATTTTTAACTACTATTAATTAAATATAGTACTCAATTTTTTTTTAAATTATCTATTAGGAGTAATAGCCAGTGAATTAAAGTACAACATATTTATATCTAATTGCCTTTCAGGGTCTTTCACTTGCTTTAATCTACTGTAAGAGTTTTATTTATTTTTTTCATCTAAAATTATGTTGGTTTATAACTGCACCTTTTACATTATGTTCTCTGGTATAGAATCAGCCTATATATAAAAATTACGCTATGTACTATAATAGAAAATATAGGAAATGAATCCGAGAATGGGTGCTTCCAACGCCTATGGGGAGTATGTAAACCTTGAAAATGAATACACTTCAATGATTGAGTGTTTGCGGAACAGCCCGTGAAACCTGATGGATAGAGTTCTTTTAGTTATATAAATAATAAGCCCAGTGACGTGTGGTATTTAAAAGATACGGCATCTTGCTTGAAACTCACTTAGAGCAATGTAGGGAGAGAGCGATGTCTACCCCCCGTAGCCCAGGAAGAGGTCCCGCTTAAACGGAGCCCCTCCAGGTCACAAGCAGGTGTCTACCCGTAGCCCCAAATCAAGAGGATTATTCGCCGTAAGCCACACTGGCTAGTGAAGAAAATGATGACGGATGAAAGGGAAGGAGTACACTCACGGCTCCTTGGTTTCCATACAGTATCTGTTCCAGTGCCGTGCTGCAGTCCGGTAAGATACAGGAACAACAAGACAAGGGCGGCTGCGCACAGCGTAGAGACTTGGCTGGAGGCAAAAAGTTAGAAAATAAAGCATGTGCTGATGACATTATCCTGACGCTCGCCAACCCCTTGACTTCACTCCCGAATTTACACTCACAATTAGATAAATTCAGCAAAATATCGGGATACAAAATTAACATGGATAAGTCGGAAGCATTAAACCTAACTCTATCAGATCCCGAAGCTAAATTATTACAAGCAAATTTTAAATATAAGTGGAATTCCACAAAGATCAAATACCTAGGAATCCAAATAACAAGGGAGTATACTACGCTGTATAAACATACAGTAACTACCCACCCCTATTTGAGAGGTTAAAAAAGGACCTCCAGAGCTGGAATGAATACCAGATATCTTGGCTAGGCAGAATAGCCACGGTCAAAATGAATATCCTACCAAGGCTTCTGTATTACTTCCAGACTCTTCCAATAAATATCCCGATGTCAGAGCTTAAAAATATGCAAAACAGAATTTTTCAATTCATCTGGCAGAACAAAAGACCCAGGGTAGCTAGATCTATTTTGCTAGCTCCAAAAGATAGTGGAGGCTTGGCAGTCCCGGATATCATTAAATACTTTTTGGCGGCCCAACTCAAACAAGCAATAATGTGGAATAACGATCCACATACAAGTTGCTGGGTGGGAATAGAGTCTACCTACACGAGACCTCTCTCTCTCCCGGCAGCCATGTGGACCAAGAGGGGAAGAGAGACCTTCTCAGAAACATTAAAACTGGGAGCAATGAGATGTACATGGCGAGTGTGGTCTAGAAATAAAGATAAATATGGTCTGACAGCCAGTCCAACACTACTGACTCCCATATTCAACAACCCTGAATTTCCCCCAGGCTGGCTCCCACAGAGACTCAATAAATTCATGACGTTAAAGCTGATGGTAGCTGACGACTTTGTAGACAATGGTAGAATCTTACCTCTCCCAGAGCTGGAGAAAAAACACCAAATAGTTAAAGTACCAGTGTTTGGTTTCCTCCAAATCAAACACTACCTTACAATCAGTCTCCAAATATTCGACATTCCTAACTCTAACAAATTTTGAAAGACTGTGTAGGAAAGGATATTACTGTAAAGGGCTGATCTCGGAAATATATTTGGGCCTGGCACGATCAGGGGGTTGTTCCAAACACAGCTATATGATTAAATGGGCAGAAGATTTGAATGCAGAGATCGATAGAGAAGATTGGGAGGATGTCTGGGAAGCAGCTTCAAAAACATCAATCTGTAGCACTATTAAGGAGAATATTTATAAAATTTTGTTTCATTGGTACCTAACCCCAAGCAGGCTGAGCCAGATTTTCCCCGGGTCCACGGATTTGTGCTGGAGGGGATGCGGGCAAAAAGGAGATATGGCTCATATTTGGTGGAATTGTCCAAACATTCAGGTATTCTGGGTGATGATTCAAACATTGATCCGAGAGTACCTGGGGGTGGAGGTGGAGGTGGAACCGCTGATCATGGTGCTGACCAAACCAATCGAAGATCTGGAAACGGCGGAAAGAAAAATGACAATTCACGTGTTTACGGCAGCCCGCTGTGCTATTGCAGCGGCCTGGAAAAAGGTGAACGCGCCCTCTAGACAGACGGTGTTACGGAGACTAAGGGAAATAAAAATGATGGAGCTCCTTTCAGCGCAATTGAGCCAAAAACTTGACAAATTTCACAAAATCTGGGAAATTTGGCCTGGCAATTATGAACACATAGACATAACTACAGAGAAATTAGATAAAATGGGCTTCTCCCCCCTCCCCCCCCCCTTTCTTTCTCTTCTTTTCTCTGTTCTTCTCTCTTCTTTTCTAAATTCTACGAGAGTCACGCAAGGAAGCGGCTGCTTCCCTAGCACAGCCTAAGATGTGGAAACAGATCATATTAACACAAAAACTATGTTAAAACGAATATTTTACTTAAGCACTGATAACGAATTGTAGAGGTTTTTTTTTGTTTTAAACACAACTGGTAATACTTGAACAATATATGTGTACCAATGTTGAATATTTGTTGTGTCTCTCCAAAACAATAAAAAAATTGAAACAAAAAAAAAGAAAATAAAGCATGTATTGCAGCATGGCAGCCAAAAGACTAAGAAAAAGAAAAAATGGGTCCTCTGATGCGTTTCCCACCTCGGGGGCGCTTTTCCAAAGAGAGGTACTATTATATACCTCTTATCCGTATAAGTAGCATACACTCAACTACGAAAAAAGGATACAATGTCTAGCAATGTCGGTTTATTTGTCCATGTCGCTTCCATTGAAGCACTTGTTGATTACTCCTCCTCTGTAGGGTGTAAAGGGTTAATTGAATTGTCTTGGACTTGGTATATAAGAGAAATACAGAGCCGTGGTTAACCCTTTCTGTTATCTCGTGAGGAAGTGAATGAAGGTTTGTGACATGCGTAGGGTGTGTTCCACTGGGGGCTCCGAGAACGCCAAGGCATCTCCATAACAACGGGACGTCATCTCTCTGCACCCGGAAATAATTGCGTGCCACGGCTACGAGTGGCATCAACCTTGTACATTAGACTGTAAGCTCTTCGGGGCAGGGACTCCTTTTCCTAAATGTCATTTTTATGTCTGAAGCGCTTCTTCCCATTAAGTGTTATTTGTTATTTATATGATTATGTCACGTGTATTACTGCTGTGACGCGCTATGTACATTAATGGCGCTATATAAACAAAGACATACTGTACATACACCGGACAAGGAGAGGAGATGCATCATGGGAAGCGACGGAGGCTGAAGCAGGGATTTCCCACGGATAGAAAACGCTGTGTTTATGTGCTTTATTGTGAGCACTAGGCTTATGAGTGCATATTTAAAGGTGTCTGCATCATAGCGTAGTGTTTTATGCTTTTTCTATCCCCAAACAGTATAGCAACAAATGAAGAGTTTGGGAACTACTCTTGCAGAAAAGGGGCCCTGACATATGAGTTTTAAGGCATCCTCTCAGTGAAGAAAGTAATCAGCGGGCACTGCTTAGAAAAAATGGCAAAAAGGCTGGACTGTGCAAAAAATATATATAAGCCTTTATTGATTCATGGCAAACATGGATAAAAAGGGGGAAAAGGCGTCCCCCCTCAGCGCTCTAACGCGTTTCGCCCCTTTTTTAACAATTTTAGCTATATTCTAGAATTTTTGGCTAAAAAAAATCAAGTATAAAGATAAACAAAATTAGATTGCTTTTAGGGCAAATATTTATTATTTCTATATTCTTCTAATGCAATGTACTGTTTTTTTCTGCTGTTCTGAACTCCTTATAGTTTTGTAAGTCTGGACAGGGCACTACAATAGAGTTTACATGTAATCCTGTTTCTTTCGCTAGTGATTACCTATGGAACAAAAACCCACGTAATGGCGAGGGGATGTGGCTACTCAGCGGAATGTGACCAGCCAAGGAAAGGCTACGGCAACCAGTACATAACGGTACAAATATCCACTGGCTGCTGCACAGGTGATAGCTGCACCCCCACCGTACCCACAGGTATGTACATTTTGTTATTTAAGAATAAATGGTAACCGAAACACAAAACACACACGCTCCATCAAGACAAACGTTTTCTCCAATGAGCACATATCTCAATAAATCTGTCATATACATACAGGACTGAAATGCTTCTGGAGTTGTGCTCTCGGACGAGGTAGTGTTGAAAACAGAAATACATGACGCCATCGGGTTTAACCCTCTGCTCTCTTTCAGTATAGAAAGGTGACGTTAGTGACCCATTCGCTTCTTGCGATGCCCGTTCTACATCTGTCTACTTTTTCTTTCAGTTCCACCTAGCATCCCAGAGATAAACGGACTGAGGTGCCCTTCTTGCTTTTCCATTACCTCCGACCAGTGCGATCCAATGAACAATACCGAGTGCAAAGGGACGGAGAACAAATGCATTTCATATACACTGAGTAACACTGGAGGTAATGTCCTGGAATCCCTTCTCTTACAGGTCTACATCCAATTCTTTTCTTGTTTTAATAGGACTGGAAATAAAAAAAATCCCTAATTTTATAGAGTTACGTGGGACTGAGAAGAGCAAATACAAAGAACGCTAGATATGTACAGTATGATGAAACACCTCGTCAGTGGCAGGGAATCTATTGCAATGTAGGGTATTGCTGCCCAGGGAGGGTTACACATGCAGACAGATACTGATGTAGTGAGACTTGCTGTCTCCGGTGGAGATGCCACACGCGGTCGGTCACGGCAGAAGGATTAACACAACGGGGTGTCTCATTCCTGCACCTGCACCGCGGCAGACACTGTCCCCAACGCTGCGGATTCTGCTTGTTCTTCTGCATCGCCGAGGACAGTAAGGCTGCGGCCATAGAGGGTGAGGAGTTCCGAGCCGCGCTGACGCTGAGGCTCGCCTGCTGAAATCTGCGCGATTTCATGCCCATGCAGGCGAGCCAGCGGGCACGATCGGGAGGCGGGGGGAGACTGAGGGAGGCGGGGCAGTGACGCACCGACGTCAACGTCACGGCGCCGACGTCACGGCGCCGTGACGTTGACGCTGCTCCGCGCTGATTGGATTGTTTTCAGCCGACAGCGCTCTGAAAAACAGTTTGGCTGTCGGCTGAAAAATCCAGCGCCTCAGCACGCCTGCGGACGCTCGCGTGAGCCCCCTCTAAAGACATCCTCACAGGATGCAGGGGCTCAGCGCGGAGCGTCCGCACGGCTCAGCGCGGCTTGTCCTTCTATGGACTCAGCCTTAGTCTTGCTACAGCTGTATAGTGCGACTAACTCCCCCGGGCGATGTGTGGCAGGGAAAAAGTGCACTGGTGGCTTCCCTCGGCCACAGGAAAAGCTTCAGTCGGGATAATATTGCGACACAAAATTGACTTTCTTCCCACAACTCCGTGGAAGATTATGTGCAAGTGTGACACGTAGTGCTACTGTATGTAGTGAATATGACCATTTGGGGTTTTGTTTGGGAGAATATCCATTTGTAATATTCAACTGTCTATATTGGGTTTAGTGCTAGTGTTTTAAAAGCTATGCTGCATAGACCTTTAAATCATATACATCAGGGGCGCTCAACTCCCATCCTCCAGCCCCCCCAACAGGTCAAGTGTTCTGGATATCCCAGCTTCAGCACAGGTAGCTCAATCAGAGACTCGGTCGAAGACCGAGTCTCTGATTGAGCCACCTGTGCTGAAGCAGGGACTGATTGAGCCACCTGTGCTTAAGCAGAGATATTCTGGAAACCTGACCTGTTGAGGGGGCCTGAGGACTGGATTTGGGCATCCGTGATAAACATAATTTTGAATGTAAGGTTATTATTCTCCAGCAACACCAGCACAATGGGGAAATGAAAATGTTATTGCCGCCTCTCCTATGTGGGACATCTCCAAATGACGTGATAGACAGATCCTTCTCCGTGATCCAACAACAGACAAACATACCCAGTGCCACATCCAATATGACAACGAATACAGAGTTACATTCCTTAAATGTTTGTATTCTCATAAGAAAGGGTCATTAAGTTAAACTCTTTGGCCTAAACGTTATACGGCTGCAGCCACGTCACAGCACGACCAGTATGCAGCCACGTCACAGCATGAGCAGTATGCAGCCACGTCACGGCATGACCAGTATGCAGCCACGTCACAGCATGACAAGTATGCAGCCACGTCACGGCATGACCAGTATGCAGCCACATCACGGCATGACCAGTATGCAGCCACGTCACGGCACGACCAGTATGCAGCCACGTCACGGCATGACCAGTATGCAGCCACGTCACGGCATGACCAGTACGCAGCCACGTCACGGCATGACCAGTATGCAGCCACGTCACGGCATGACCAGTATGCAGCCACGTCACGGCACGACCAGTATGCAGCCACGTCACGGCATGACCAGTATGCAGCCACGTCACGGCATGACCAGTATGCAGCCACGTCACAGCATGACCAGTATGCAGCCACGTCACGGCATGACCAGTATGCAGCCACGTCACGGCATGACCAGTATGCAGCCACGTCACGGCATGACCAGTATGCAGCCACGTCACGGCATGACCAGTATGCAGCCACGTCACGGCATGACCAGTATGCAGCCACGTCACGGCATGACCAGTATGCAGCCACGTCACGGCATGACCAGTATGCAGCCACGTCACGGCATGACCAGTCTGCAGCCACGTCACGGCATGACCAGTCTGCAGCCACGTCACGGCATGACCAGTATGCAGCCACGTCACGGCATGACCAGTATGCAGCCACGTCACGGCATGACCAGTATGCAGCCACGTCACGGCATGACCAGTATGCAGCCACGTCACGGCATGACCAATATGCAGCCACGTCACGGCATGACCAGTATGCAGCCACGTCACGGCATGACCAGTATGCAGGTCCCAACACTACCTGTGAATATCCTCATTTACCTCTGCAGGGGAAGGAGAAAGGTCTCGGGGGACCTGTCCTGCACAGGTACATGGAGAGAAAAACCTGCCGCTTAAACGGTGGGGAGCAGTGAGCTGAAACCCTGGGGGGAGGGGCCACCAACCTCCAAAAAACTGTTACCATTTGAAAATTAACAAACACTGTCAAACGAACATTTGTGGCAAAAGGAGTGCTCCCGAATGTATGCAACAAGAGACAAACATATCCAAAGTTACATCCAGTATGTGGTCGTGCATCGACGTGGCTGCAGGTTATAACACGTTGGCCAAAGGGTTTAACTAAATTACCCTTTCTTATGAGAATACAAACATTTAAGTATTCAACCGTGTATTTTTGTCATAATGGATGTAGCACTGGGTATTTTTGTGTTGTGTTGCATACATTTGGTGATATCCAGTAGCACTCCTTTTGATATAAATATATATATATATATAAATATATATATATATATATATATATATATATATATATATATATATATATATTTATATATATATATATATATATAATGATGTGGTGGGTGCTGGGGTTAGAGCTTGCAGGGATCTGTGTGTTTCTCTATGATCCTACTAAAATGCTATTAACTGCTTTAAATGTACCTTTCCCTATTCTTCTTCAGGACAAAAGACAGCAATGGCTATTTATGGATGTACCACGGAAAACCTCTGTTCTAATTTTAATGGCAATATTACATCAACTGTTGCCGGGACAGAAAAGATATCCATTGCATGCACCAATGCCACTGTCATTCCTAACATTGGCACCAGTTCCAGCAGCCCAACCAGTACAGAGCATAATGGCACTGTTAGCACCAAGGTTGTCACTGCTAGCGGACCTGCAATTACAAAGGAAAATAGCAACAAGACAGGGGGAACCGACACTAGCAGTTCCAAGAACAGCCCAATCATTCATGGAAAGTTCAGCACAAAGACCCCTCCCGGCAGAAAAAGTACCAGCGGCTGTGTGAGCTTCTCCTGCAGCCTCCCTGTAATGGTCATTATTACCCTCCCTCTAGTTTATTACTTCCGGTGAAGAGAAAAGTAGCACAATGTGTTTAAAAACTAGCTTCACTATGTGCACACATATCCATCTCAGCTATTAAATACCACCACGTCCAAAATAATATGCCCAAAAGTGATTAAATGGGTCATATGCAAAACAATATATAGAATATTTATTACTGACCCAGGCATAAAACAAAAGTAACAACAGGAAATACTCCAGCTCCCCACTGCCTCGATTTGTGCACATTGCTGCATTTCTATCATTCATTTCCCACTCCAGATAATAAGGAATGGGACTTTTTTTTTAACACACCTCTTCCCCTTGGCTGTAATGTAATCAAGATATTCAGTATCAAAATGAACAATTAGATATTGTGGTGAATACATGTGAGTGCTTTAGCAATACATAATAGATCATTCTCTTTAAACTACCGTATACTGATTATTCATATTTTTCATGAGATTCTTTCATTTTTAATCAATCCCAGGTTTATTCACATATCTTTTTTTTTTAATTGTATTCATTCCTAAAGAAAAGTAATTTTAACAGTATAGTGTTTATTCTTAAGTATTTTTTTAAATCAGATTAACCAACTTTCTAGTTGTTTGTTACTACTAATATATTTGTACTTCCTAAACATTCCTCCTTTTTCATTTTTATTTTCTGTAAACTGTAGAGAGCTTTATGATCTCACTGTTTTACCCCAAAGAGTTAATAACATACTGTACTCATTTATCTGGGATTATAATTAGTCCAAGGGGTAGATTAATTATATACCCCTGATGATGCAGAGGTAATCTCTGCAAAACACGAATTGGCATTGCTGATTGGGCTACAGTACACCACTGTGTAATGTCACACTATACACCGCTCTGTGACATCACACCGTACAGCACTCTCTGATGTCACACTCACTAAAGCCAGAGGCACTGCCACTCTGCACTCTGGGGACGGGCGAGGAGTGGAGGAGCAGAGGGAGAAGGTGCCACTATACATGATTATTTTAGATTATTTGTTGTTATTTTGGGACCCAGCAGCCTTTTCATGGGCTAAACACCAAATAAAGGCTAGTAAACCACAGACGAATCCCCTTTCCGATTTGTATTTCCACAAGGGGATCTAGCGTTCAGCTACATGTCTCTGTGTGGTGCGTACCTGTTGTTCATCTGAGGTTGTATTTACCTAATTTTAAGACCTGCTAAGACACAGCTGATTGTTATTATGTCCTGATATGTAAAACCATAGAAATCAAAGAGGGTGTACTTTCTTTTTCACACAGCTGTATACATATATATCTATTATACGTAATAACTCATAATATCTGTCAATAATATGGTGAATACCAGGTATAAAATGATTTAATCTATATACACCTTGAATTTAACCCATTGTATTCAAGGATAGTTAATTTTTTCATCACACTTCTGCGATGACTCACTTGTCTAAATAATTATGTAGGAGTCACCAAGAATAGGCATAAATATATTATAATATATACCCTCAAAGACTCCATAACGAATGGAAACCCAACGAGGCATTGCTAACAGCCCTATATCTAGTCTTAGCCAGCATTATATTCAAGTCATTTCATGCTTATTTCTTGTGTTTGTTATAAAATAAGTAACAACACCTACCATTAGTTATACTCGCATAAACTGACGACAGTAACCTATATTAAACACAAGATGGCGCTCAAGGATCATAAATGTAAATGTTACTGTGATAATAATAATAACACAAATAGAGATTAAGTTAAGCAGACCTCATGGACAAGATTTGGCAAGTAAAGACAAAGTGTGTATGTAACGGTGTTTCCCCCACCCGGTTGCAGATAGGTGCCATTACAGGGTATATGGTGCATACACCTGCTGGCAACATTAGGGCTGGGTCGGCTGCCGGTGGTCGTGGGGACACAGGAACAGGCTTCTGGGGTTCATACCCTAAATATCTCTTTAGCAGAGCAACGCCTCCATCTGCTGTAGGCTCCAGGGAACTGAAGGAGATCTCCCACGGTAGAACTTATTCCCTCTACCCCCAGTAAGGTCACGCACCAGGCAGGAGGTATAACAACAGGAACGGGTTAATTACTGTAACACAGTTTCACCCCCCCCCCCAATCACAGATAGAGTGCATGTGAGGAGAATCTATATGTATTACCAGGTGTGTGTTGCTTTTACCTGTCAGGTTCACAGGAGGCCTGAACCTCTGCCAGTGAGAATCTGGGGTGTATCCTCTGGAACGATACTCATATACTGCTGCGGTCGCCTTTATCCTCCTACTTACCTGGATAAATGTGGGGTTTTTCTCAGTTTCTCCCGGAGTTTCCCGCACGCGGCCGCTTCATCAGATAAGCGCTAATGGCGCTTATCATTGAAAGCGCCCGCAGCGCGGGAAACCTGGCGGAAAAAAGCAGCGCGCCTCCGCGTTTTTAAAATTCCCGCGGTGGCGGCCGCAGGAGGATAAAGGCGGCCGCCACTGTATAGACAGCGCCTCCACCTGTGTAGGATTCTAAGGGCAGAATGACCCTGACACAGTACCCACATACATTAACCACATACACCAATGGTATATATAAAACAGGTTTACTATAGGGGCAGATAAACACAATAAAGCCTACATCAACAATAAGACAGTGTCCCTCTATAACACTAATAGGCACAACTACCCGGTCACCTTGCAGGGCTCTAACCCACACGCCCTGTGTACTCAGGAGTCCCCAACAGTCACAAATAGTCCTGCACCCCCACCCAAGTGTGGAACAGTGCTGCCCTCATCGTGTCTGCGCATGTGCGAGCCTATCGCCAACCTCAAGATGGCCACCGTGTCGCTTCTGCGCATGCGCGAACCTCCGGGAATGTGCTGGCACAACAAAGATGGTGGCGCCCTGTCACTGATGTTGCCGGTAGCCTCCGGAGACGCACTCGCCCCCGCAGCATCCCCTAACGGAGTGAGGGTGAGTGAGGGAGAAAGGAGAAACTGGGGAGCCAGAGGGGACCTAGCTAAATTCTACGCCTGGTGGAAATACCAACGACCCCGCTTAGAGGACAGCGTCACACCGCATAATAAAGTTATATAATGAAAATGCAGGGCATAGTACAGTATGTGTAAAGATTGAACTGGACTATCATCACTGTATTATTTGTTTGTGTGGTCTTTTGAGCGGATTCTAGATTTACATTAATCCTACCCACAAATTGTATTAGAAAGTAGCCTGTCACACCTATGTACACTGTGCGTAAGTGCTGATGTCATATGCACAAAGAATCTATTGCACACCTGCAGGTACAGGTCTGCTCCCTGATTGCCACATTCCTCCATGACCTGTCGTCCATCGTTACTTGTTACCACCCTTTATTCTCAAATCCTACTGCTTTTCTCAAGTGACTTTGCTAAAAATAAAAGCACCCAATGAATAAAGAAAAGACACGACAAGTCTTGCTGGTATTTTCCTAAGCTACTTTTTTGCAGCCAGGAGTCTTTCATAAACCATTAAGGATTAAGAGATTTAAATTACATTAAGAAGCCAACAATTAAGATAGATAGTCTCTCTGTCTCCCCCTCTCTCCCCCTCTCTGCCCCTCTCTCCCCCTCTCTCCCCCTCTCTCCCCCTCTCTTCCCCTCTCGTCCCCTCTCGTCCCCTCTCGTCCCCTCTCTTCCCCTCTCTTCCCCTCTCTCCCCCTCTCTCCCCCTCTCTCCCCCTCTCTCCCCCTCTCTCCCCCTCTCTCCCCCTCTCTCCCCCTCTCTCATAATCTCACAACAAAGCAAGCAATTAATCGGCATGTGTCAAAAAAATGCCAGGCCATAAAATAATTATGATATATATATATATATATATATATATATATATATATATATATATATATTCCTCCAGCGTTATTCACCTTAACTTTGGTTCAAATGGCCTTTTATTAAGAATAACAATTAACCATATACAACATCCTGGACCTGGTCGGCACGTAGCCCCAAATTTAGGAACCTGACCATGCACACTACTCTTGGTTCAAAAAACCCTGTGGTCCCTTTTAGAAGGAAACTCTCAGGTCCACCGCTCCTGGCCCAGACATGAGACCGCCACCTTCAAACCTCATCACCATAACACCTCCTTTCCTTTCCCCACCTCCAAAAGGGGGCCGTTGGTTAGGAACCGTCTTGGAGGTGTGGATGAAGGGAAAGAGGTAGGCATGAGGCAAACTGCCTGGCAAATAACCTGACCTATCCCTGCTCCTAATCCTCCATCCTACCTCTCTAAACCCCTCCACCTCCAGGGCCCCCTCGGGTCAACGTTCATGTCACCCCACCCCTACGGGTCAGGGTTCGCTCTACAGCTTTCCGAACTTTATTCAAGCATCCCTCGCATGCATATCGAGCCATCTAAAGTCATTTTAGTTTAGCTCAAGTTAAAATAATCTGCTATAATGTTAGAGTTTCTGTTGTTAATTGTAATTATTTACAGAACTACAGTTCTCGGAAGCAGTGAAAGAGTTAAAGTGACAGAGCGTTTGTTACTTTTAGAAAAAGACTCTGTGAAATTGTGACATGCATCTGCAGAGATGCCACATTCACCAAGAATTTCAGCTGCTTACACACCTTGAAATTCAGCTTTGCTCTCTGTACAGTACACCTTCCTAACCTTTCACATGGACGCTCCCCATTTAGGGGGTGGCGGGGAGGGGGCATAAAAACCCCAGAGCTAGATATGTGCGGATTCCTTTACAGAAGATATAGTGTAGCTCCTGAGATCGGCAGTGCCGTCCTGTTTCATTGACCATGAGCTGTGTCCCTGTTTTTCTATGTGTCCTCCTGTCTGTGTTCGTAGCTACAGGTAAGTGCTTCAAATTATTAAAAGATGGAAAGGTATTCACCAGGAAATAAGCTAAACTCATGCAAACTTTGATCGTCATGGCAGGAAAAATATCTGACAACTCCCAAACGTACATGAAATCATCAGGGGGGAAAGCGCGTTGATATTGTTCATGTTTTGTATGTGCTTTATGAATAAATCATGAAATACTATGACATGTCAACTTGATGGCGTTGCAATGTGTATAGTCGTCCTGCACCCCTACAAATGGTTACTGCATAGAAAATATAATCAATGCCAATGTTCTGACATCATTGACTATCTAGATACTTATTAGCATTGGACGTTCCAGACATAAATACACTATAACAATTCTGCGATATACTGTACATTCTTTGCATCAGTAGTTTATTGTCTACCGCATCATAAGATAACATAGTTGGCACTATGCAATCATTTTAAAACTAAGATGGCAGACTATCGCTGGCCCAAAAGTGTCCCCAAAAACCACTTAACGTCCACTTCGGACTGGGAGGGGTTATGTAATATCTATTAAAGGGTTGATAGCACTGTAACCTCTATGTAATGCTCCTATTTTTAGGAAAGCAGAATGGGAATTTCTCTTTTTTATTCTATGATACATTTGGTGTTCTTTTCACACCCTTTTTTACCCACATTGTGCAGCTGTGAGACTTTGATAAACACAGTACTTCCAATAAGGGAGGTTAAGGAATGCAATTAAGATAAAAGTTACTGTGCGTAAAACTCCACTCCAACCTGGCTTCGTTATCTTTATTCCTGTCGTTATTAGGGTTGCTATTCAGTGCTCCGGAGGGGGGGGGGACCACATTTTCCAACCTTTCCAGGTAGTTGAGTTTGTTGGGGTTAAAATGAGCTCATTCTTTACCCCTCATTATTAGTAGTTTGGGCCCTCCCATTTTCACACCCATCTGCCCAATGCTTTCAGTGTTATGAATGTCTGCTTCAGACTTTGGCAAGCCTGTCCTGCAGGTTCTCTTGCCCCCGGGGCTAGTTTCCAGATTTAGGTCCTTGGCCCTTATTCTCTAAGGAGAGATAAGCGCAGATGACGTGCTATTGCATGAAAAGCCCTATTCAAGTCATTGAGGCTGTGGATGTGATAACATGTCATTTGCGCTATCACACCTTACAGAATGTCATTGTGACATTTAGACAATATCATGAGATAATTAATGATGCAAAAAACTGTCAGCATATTAATAAAAAAAATGTCATTCAGTTGAAACCAAGTTTTCCTTTGATAAACATTTAACAATAATGTTGTACTTTTATTGCCAGTTTTGCAGACGCGAGACGTTTGTTAATTTCCCCTCCTACTAATTACTGGCCTGGCTTTGCACCAGGGAATATCTGATGAATAAGTCTCATGTTACATGGTTATGGGCAGTTTTCCGAGTGTAACCCTCCCTGCATTCTCCCTATGGAGGTTATATCGAGGTAGTGATGTACTGGACACCCACAGTGTAAATTCTCTCTGGGGGCTGTCTGTGGTCGGCTGAGGGGTGGAAAAGACGGGCGCCAGGAGATTTTATAGTACAGCTTCAATCTTTATTAATGTTCCTAGGCTTGGGGACACTGCAGTCATAGAACATGGAGCGTGACATAGCTGCACTTCAATTTCATTCATACCGCTATCACTTTTGATACAGTCTTCTCTGGGTGCCCACTCAACACACATGGGAGGTGCATTTACTTGTTACTTTACTGACTTCATATTACGGATCCCCCCCCCCCCTTCTTACTAATATCCTTAGTGTCCCTTTTACTGCAGACCCTGCTGAGATCCGGCCTGTTCTGTGTAACGTTACTGCCACTTCCCTGGGGGTACTGAATACTGTGGATGGGGATCTGCTTGTAGGGCTGACCCCCAGACATCCTGGGGGCTTTTTTGCTTGGCCCACTGAGGCATGTCTGCATTCCCGTTACTGGGACACGCTTGTCATGGGAGACCCCGTTATTTAAACCTTTTTACCAGGATCATTCATTGAGCAAAACAAGGTAATTAAATAAATTGTCATTTATTCGGTATAAATTCGCTTACACACAATGATACACAAAATATAGACAAAAAGATACACTTACTTTGGGACTGGAGTTCAAACCTAGGCTGTCCTAGGTGCAGGGAACCCTATGGGAGAGTTTTACCGTGACCAAGACTTAGCCCAGAATCTCCTGGAACCCAAATCGGCATAATAAAGTTCCATACGCCACTGCTACGTTCTGTTCTGAGAACTTGGTCCCTCCTGACTGTGCGTTACTCCAAATCTCCTGGAACTCAAATCGGCGCAAAATCCCAGCCGCGTCCGCAACGTTCGATTCCGAGAACTTGGGCAAAAAAGTCGGGTAAGTCTCTGGCGGGCAGGCTTTCCTGGCTTGAATTGAAGCCGGTTGCCCTGAAAACCCCGCACTCTTACTACTGGAGACTACGAATCTGATTGGCACACAGATTCTTATAGTATTTTCAGTTTCAGTCACAAAACTGAGCAGCCAATCAACGAGTGGGAACTTTCCCAAGCAGCCAATCAGAGCCAAGCCGGCTAGAAAAGCCGAGTCAGCGGGAAATTCGAAATAGCCAAGAGACATGCGCAAGCCTGCCACCTCTCTCCCTGCCACCTCTCTCCCTGCCACCTCTCTCCCTGCCACCTCTCTCCCTGCCACCTCTCTCCCTGCCACCTCTCTCCCTGCCACCTCTCTCCCTGCCACCTCTCTCCCTGCCACCTCTCTCCCTGCCACCTCTCTCCCTGCCACCTCTGTCCCTGCCACCTCTCTCCCTGCCACCTCTCTCCCTGCCACCTCTGTCCCTGCCACCTCTCTCCCTGCCACCTCTGTCCCTGCCACCTCTCTCCCTGTCACCTCTCTCCCTGCCACCTCTGTCCCTGCCACCTCTCTCCCTGCCACCTCTCTCCCTGCCACCTCTCTCCCTGCCACCTCTCTCCCTGCCACCTCTCTCCCTGCCACCTCTCTCCCTGCCACCTCTCTCCCTGCCACCTCTCTCCCTGCCACCTCTGTCCCTGCCACCTCTCTCCCTGCCACCTCTCTCCCTGCCACCTCTCTCCCTGCCACCTCTCTCCCTGCCACCTCTCTCCCTGCCACCTCTCTCCCTGCCACCTCTCTCCCTGCCACCTCTGTCCCTGCCACCTCTCTCCCTGCCACCTCTCTCCCTGCCACCTCTCTCCCTGCCACCTCTCTCCCTGCCACCACTCTCCCTGCCACCTCTCTCCCTGCCACCTCTCTCCCTGCCACCTTTCTCACTGCCACCTCTCTCCCTGCCACCTCTCTCCCTGCCACCTCTCTCCCTGCCACCTCTCTCCCTGCCACCTCTCTCCCTGCCACCTCTCTCCCTGCCACCTCTCTCACTGCCACCTCTCTCCCTGCCACCTCTCTCCCTGCCACCTCTCTCCCTGCCACCTCTCTCCCTGCCACCTCTCTCCCTGCCACCTCTCTCCCTGCCACCTCTCTCCCTGCCACCTCTGTCCCTGCCACCTCTCTCCCTGCCACCTCTCTCCCTGCCACCTCTCTCCCTGCCACCTCTCTCCCTGGCTATCTCAATGCCACCTTCTGGGCAGGCTCCACCAGGTCTGGCAGAACAAGTGGACTGCCATTTATCTCCGGACCTGGTACTCTACCTTTCCCCGCTGACCAAATGCTATTCACACCTCTGGTGTCCAGCAGACATACCGGCGCCTATGGGTTTGCACTGGCTGCCTGTTTGGACATCGGTTCCGAATGTAAAAAGCACATTACATTATATTAAAGTATATTTTAATACACTTCTGAGTCTCTGGGTACAGGGGACAGAAAAGGAAAAATATTGCAGTTTTATTTCTACCTGCCTTATTCCCCACACACTTTCCCTTGGACTCAGTTTGGACTCTCAGAGTCCCCCCTCAGCCTTATATACAGTTTGGGCGCCCACAAACCCTATACCTGGGCACTAGCTGGGGTACCCCCCTTAACCTAGGGATTCCCTCAGCTACAGGAATACATGTGTATCCCTGTGCCTCATTCTCCTTTTTGGGCTGTGCTGAAGCAGGGAACAATAGCGGTGAGTCGCGCTTGTGTTTTCAAGGGGAGGTATTGCCAGGACAATGTGCTAATGTATCTGAGAACCAGCCATGATTCCCGGGTACATTTATAGGAAAATCGGTAACTCCGGACCCCAACCTAATAGGCACATTCTGTCAACGATTCCGCCGCAAAACCCCCCTTGAAACTCATATCCTAGCAATTCCTGCTCTATTGCGTGCCCGGAAAGGGAAAAACACAAAAAATGCTTTTAATTCATTCAGTATAACACCGGGATACAATGTGACTGGGTCCAAGAGCTGACTCTCTGGGACCCTTATACACGGGTAACCAAAATGGGCTTGACCCTTATTGTATAGCCTGGTTACCGCCTCCCGTCACAATGCACTTCTCTCTTTTGGCCATACTGTCGATCTTATCTCAGGAGGCACTGACCCTAAATGAAACATAATAAAAGGGGGGGGGGCTGATCTATACTATGCTTTGGGGAACATAACCCCTTTCCCTTTCTTTCATGCTTCAACTCCCTCCCAGAAACCTCTGCTCCTGTTCATTATACCTCCTATGGCACAGGCACAGTACTGCTGTGTCGCCACCAGGTGGAGCTTAACATCTACTCTCACTGTTAACTCCTTGTTTACTTTAGCAACTAACACCAGGAAGGAGGGGGGAGGGGGGCGGTGGGGTTACACTAATTGTCTGGTGTTTTTTAAGATAAGTAATGCTTCAATGCTCTATATGAGCGTCTTTTAACAAAACCAAAACGAGAGATGTAAGATACAGTCTAGGGAGGACAGGAAGTGAGGCGCCAACTGAATTAACGCCTAAATACTAGGTCCGCTGATATTCTAGGAATATAAATGCAAGATAACAAAACATTAATCTGTGTAACAACAATTAGCACTGTTCCACTAAAAGGACCTGCAGGGCGTTGCAAGATTGCCTACAAGCAAATAGGGTAATTCCTCGTTATTGTTCTCTAAAGTAGAAAAAAGAGGTTTTAATAACACAGAAATGTGAGACTAAATCTAAGGTAATATGATAAGCCGGATAATAACGGCCGACTCTTGTGCTCGTGGTTAACAATGGCTGGAGAGTGGGTAAAGGTAATCGGATACATATGACTTGCTCTTGTCTTGCAGGGAACGCTTTGCTCTGCGTTACCTGCAGCAGTTTCAATGACAGTGTCTGCACTGGGAATTCTCAGAGCTGCTCGACTGGTGTGTGTGGGTCCACCAAGATCCGCAATGCAGGTAGGTCGTCCCTCTCCCCCCCACGGAGAGACTGCTATCAGTTTTACAAACCAACAGTTATTTACAGGGTGTGAGTACGATGAGCCCAAGTGTCAGAGATATACAGGAATGGATGTTCCTACCAAACTAGAACGTAGAGAAATAGTGACAAGAGGGACACACGAGTTTGTAAAGATGTATACAAAGATAAAAAGGTGTGCTTTATCCCCACATTAATGCTCAGGATGTATTTTGCAAAGGGAATAATGTATTAAAAACAAATACTGTACATATTTCCTGCGCTCCTCCCTTTGTGAAGTATGCAGCGGGTAAAAGGATCGGCCTTACATATATGGGAAACAAAGAACAGTCTGAGCGCTCCTACCAACTGGGCTACAATATACTAGTGACCTGTTTACATTTAGACCCCAAGACTGTGTAACAAAGGAGCCGTTTGGTTGCATCTTTTGATCAAAATATTATTCAAGCCGCCGACCTCGTCAGGGTAACCTCCGTTTAGCAGGAACCTACACTGAATATGTCTCATTTCTTAGTGTCCCTTGAACTAAACTTTGTGAAATATGTGAAAGTGCCCTGGAAGGGTTAAATAAATGAATATATGCGTACTTGTGATTTAGTGCAATTAAAAGCTGGCCAAAGCCAGTAACAACGTTCAATTATTATAGAAGGTAAACTGTGGTTGCACAAATTTCCTAGTGTGACATATTTAAACTTCTTTCTGTCAGCCATAAACACTCACCTACTCTTCAGTGGAGGGTGATGTGCACACTGACAGTGAGGGGTATAATACCTTTATGCCAATTGGAGAATTGGTAAGGAGCTCTATCCTGAAGGGAAGAGCCGGACACCTCCAAGGAACTGCTCTGTAAAGCAGAAGCCAGGTGTGCTAACCCTCCCCCTGTGCTAAACCTCCCCCTGTGCTAAACCTCCCCCTGTGCTAAACCTCCCCCTGTGCTAAACCTACCCCTGTGCTAAACCTCCCCCTGTGCTAAACCTCCCCCTGTGCTAAACCTCCCCCTGTGCTAAACCTCCCCCTGTGCTAAACCTCCCCCTGTGCTAAACCTCCCCCTGTGACGGAATGTAACGGTAACACTATCATTAGATGCCCTCATGGAGAATGCAGCATGGAAATCATTCATATATTAAAGAGGCAATCTAAGCCTTCCATTTTTTTTTTTATTGCAAAGTTTTCTATTTTTTTATAGCATTGAATAAGCGGGGGGTCTTCGGAGTTGTACCCCGTTAATTTCAGCTCCAGGGACCCCTGCTTCAGGAGATACTCACCTCCGTAGTAAGTGCCGGTAGCCGCTCTGCCCGGATACTATAATGGATTTGTTTCAATGGTTCCGTGCCCTGTAGTCCAATAGGAAGCTGTGATGTCATCGGTGCGTCTTCCTATTGGCCCATGTGACGCGGGAGCTTTAAACGTTAGAGCCCCGTTACCTCAGCCAGAGCGGCTACTGGGATCTACTACAGAGATAAGTATCTCTGGAAGGGGGTGGGGGGGTGTCCCGGACCTGAAATTAATGGGGTTCAGCTTCGGGGACCCTTGTTTCAATCTTTTGTAACAAAAACAAATCACAGGCTTGGATTTCCTCTTTAAGAATAGTTAAGTGCTATATTAGATTAAAAAAAATTAGTTTGGATCCCAAATGCAAAGAAATACTATTGATGTCAAAACTGTAGTAAATAATCCAGCTTTCAATACTGACATTTTACAGATAAAAGCTGTAATTATTCCCACCCCCTTCCCAATAACTTTACCTGTATAAATCCCACAAATAGAGGCCCGCAGCTCAGACCCTGCTAGTCCCCCAACAAAAATAGTCCTGATTATGGGATTGATCTTGATCGAGTAAACTTCTTATAACTGGACCAGTAAAACCAGGGGCAGAGAAAGCCTCTGGCCATCAAACAACTATAAATAATACTGAATCCTCCAAGTCACAGCAAAGTGTATCCCGGTATTCTCACCATCACTCAGTGCCCAGGACATGCGTGGAAACGAGGGGTAACTCTCAGTGTATTACTTCCTGGTGCAGTAATACATGTATCCCGGTATTCTCACCATCACTCAGTGCCCAGGACATGCGTGGAAACGAGGGGTAACTCTCAGTGTATTACTTCCTGGTGCAGTAATACATGTATCGGGTATTCTCACCATCACTCAGTGCCCAGGACATGCGTGGAAACGAGGGGTAACTCTCAGTGTATTACTTCCTGGTGCAGTAATACATGTATCCCGGTATTCTCACCATCACTCAGTGCCCAGGACATGCGTGGAAACGAGGGGTAACTCTCAATGTATTACTTCCTGGTGCAGTAATACATGTGTAGCGGTCATGTAAAATGCCTACAGTCATCTCTCCTGCTGGCAGTAAGGCCTGGTAAGTATGGGCATGCCAGTATTAATCATGGAGGTTTTCCCTCACACCCTGGTGGGGTGCCCTGTGTATGGCTGGAACTGGTCACATGCTCTGACTCCATGGTTAGTGATGTCAGAGGTGTGTCAGCTTCAGAAGCTTACATAAGGCACAGCACTGTGTTGCAAAGTTAGTTGCTGTCTAGTTCAAGTCCAGTTGAGGAAGAGTTCTGTCAGTTATGATATAGTAACTCCATGGGAGGCTGTGTCCAGGGACCTGGCACAGGACAGTGATTCCTGCGGGAATAGTGAATCCCTGATCTAGGTGATATACCTATCTAAAGGTAGCACTGGCGAGATGAGCGGCTGAAGATACTCCTTGTGGAGGGCAGCTGCCCTGCCGTGTCAATAAAGATGAGTTCAGCCAGAAACCCTCTCGTGTATCTATCTGGAATGCGTGTACAGAGAGGAGCACCACGGAGGAGTTCCTCGCCAGGATCATCCCCTTGCGGACGCAGGGACCCTGGTGAGGTGGAGGCGCTGCACTGGAACTAGGTGAGACTCAGCACACTACCTCAGCTGCCTGTCTGGACGGGTCCTCCCCACACACCATCATGCGGGAGACTCAGGAGTCCTGTAGCCAACAGGTGCACCATCAGACATACCTACACTGTAATGGGGACCGGTTAGACCACAGGGGCCAATGTGAGATTGGGTGGGTCAGGCCGGGCCAGAAAAACCGTTACATTTGGAGGCGAGCTGCTGAGATCAGATCTGTCATCAGGACAGGCTCTAGCTAGGCACACTGGGAAACAGGGAGAGCGTCTGCTGCCACTCTGTGCTGCGTAGGGAAGGACCTAGGGGTAGTCAGGGGACTGACGGGATATTGTCAGTTCGCAGGGACAACCTAGGGGCCTGAAGGGAGTGAGGGGTCTGGAGCCGGGCTATAGCTGACCGAGTCACCTTGAGGCAGCGCTAGTTGGTAGGATGCCAGAAGGGATAGCCTGTTAACGTGGTCAGGAGTCCTGGAGAGGGTCTGCGCTAGGCTGACCAAGACAGGTAGACGCCCAAGTACTGCATGGCAGAGCCAGAGTACCTAGCCATTCCAGACACTCACCGTAGGGAGCACAGACTGGGAGGAAGGAGTCACAGCAGACACTGAGAGAGTGAGCCTAGCCTGAGGTAGTGCAACACTGAGTCACACCTAGATAAGGTACACATGTGGTGGTGCATCTGAAGCTAATCTTTATTGTACCGGTGTGGTGGCTGCCCCGCAGAACGGAGCCCCATGTACGATAATTGGTGCGAGAAAATGGCGACCGCAAGAATGAAGGATCCGCGCGGTGCGGATAGTCCAAATTGGCGGACGGAGGCTAATGGAGAGAGCGCACATGGTGTGTGTGCGTGTAAAAAGAACATGGGACAATTGATGAAGCGGTACTTCAGTCTTTATCAGGAAGACGGAGAGGATCTATCTGGGTTCCTCCTGCGGATTGGAGCCGTCTTACAGGAGATGCGAAAGGGGGATTGTATTAAGGCCACTGAGGTGGAGGTGTACTTTTGTGATCGAATTCTGAGAGGAGCGTCACCTGACCATCCTGTCGTGGCTAGGATGCTGTGCTCCTGGATACGGGGTGATCCCCTGTCCTTAGGGAGGCTAGTGGATGAGATAGAGGAATATGAAGTTGCAGCTGCTGTGAATATGGATTGCAGAGCGATCCAAAATGGCGGTTCCCGCTACCCGGGGAGACCGCGTGGGCCAGTTGCAGAAAATGCTGCAAATGCAAAACTTGCAGAAAGTTGTCCGGGATTGGCGCCAAAAGAAAAATTCCACCCTGCGGGGAGGTATGGCGCGAAACCTGAAGCCGCGCCCCCCAGGACTGTGAACAGTTCAGCCCCTGTGCCGGGGCATCCAATTAACTTGTGGGACCCTCCCCAAATATTCACCAGGGGGAGTGGTCTCTATCTCTGCCAGCCAAGACCCGAGTTGTCTGAGGGAGGAGCTGGGTGTGAGCTTCCTGTCCAACAGTTGCGAGCTGGTGAACAGGAGAGACCATTGTGCAAAGTGTCTCCCGTAACCAGCACAACAAAGAGTGAGGTGGACATTGGGGTATATCCCTATTTATTGCCAGGAGGCTCCCTGGTAGTAAAGGCGGGGGTGGACACAGCCATGCTGACGGCTGAAGCCCCGCGTGCGGCCTGCACCGAACCAGTTGATCCCGAAGAATGGGGATCGCTCCTAATGATCAGAACGGAGCCTGAAGAGAGAGGGGTCTACAACCGCGGAGAGAACCCGGAACCTCACCTTCGGTCCCCTGCGGGAGTGCCACTCCCCGAGTCGGAGTTCGGCCCCTCGAAAGAGGAACAAGCGACCCTAACGACGGTGGTGATGCGCCTACCGGCGGACCACTACAGCGGTGCTGGAAAAGAACCGGCACTTACCTGTGTCGCGGCGGAGTGGAGTCTCGTGTCGCCGGTGCAGAACCAACCAGAGAGGCGGAGTCCCACGGCCGTGGTGACTTACAGCGCGGAAGGAGGAGAAGATTCCATCCCGAGCCGACGGAGCGGTGAGATACATCCTTACCCTCCCCAGGCGCCGGTGGTGGCAACGGCGGAGGAAGGCCTAGCCCAGGCCCGAGCGGAGCGGAGAGCAGAACCATCACTTCCGGCGGCGGATGTCGTTGTGGAGGAAGAGATCCCGCATGGGGGTCCCACGCAAGATGGCGACGCTTCCGGTTCCGGGGAGGACGTCACTTCCGGTGGCGGCGGCGGAACCCAGGAAGGGGCAGCAGCGACGCTTCGGCGATTGGGGGAAGGTCCCCGATCACTTGTAAGGCCCAGAAAATGGAGAGACGGTTTCAGGACTGATGAGGGCGAGGAGACATCTTCCTTGGACCGGTCCACGGACAGTCAAGAGCGGGTGATAACCCCGTGGGGTCCTGTTCCATGCCCCTATGCCCAACCCCATGCCCTAGGTAATGCCCCTACCCCTATCACACGGTCACCGGGTTCACCGCCCAGCTTGGAACTTGTGGACATACCTTTGGGGCGGGAGGAAGAACGGACTGGGGAGAGGCAGCTCAGTGGAGCTACGGAAGGTGATTCACGGGGAGGGGGAGAATTGAGGGTGGCGGATACAGCACCCCAACCAGTGGTAAAGGCCCCGGGCGCTTCGAGGTGGTTCACATCACGATCCACAAGGTCTTCAGGGGTATTTTCATTTGACGACGACCGGGAACCAGGGCCTAATCCCTTTAAGGAGACCCGGTGGTGGGCTCCACTATTTGAGGGGTACTCCGCATGGATGGACCGTACTCGGTTCCTCATCCGGCGGGAGGACGTGGTGGATTTCTGGTGGAGAGAGGGAGAGTTCACACCCGAGCAGAGGGATAGGGAATTACAGGAGAGGTGGTTCCAACTGGAGCGTAGAGACATAGCGCCCATGGGTCCTGACACTCTGTCAGACCCAGTAGATTCTGATGAGCCCCTATCATGGGTGTTACCTGGAAGGGCAGGTAGTGCTGATCTGACCAGGGTCAGTAGGGCGGAGAGGGCTATAATAGTCAAGTATAAAAAATCCCATGGGTTGGAGTATCCCTATGTTCCAAAGCCCCTGATGGATGAAATTGAGGACAATAGGGAAAAGTGGCTCCAAGAGACTATAGAGCTGTACTTAGTCAATAGGGGGAGCGCCATTGTAGGTAAGAAGGCGGAGGAAAGGATAGACACCCTGATGCGAGTGTGGAGCATAGGGAGGAATATCCACAAACATAGGGTGACCTATAGGCCAGAGAGGGGATCACCTAGGCATTACTATGTCACGGTCCTGGATATGGGTAACCGGGAAGTGAGGAAACCTGACCCATATCACTATTATTAAGGGGGTACTGAGACATTACGCGGGTTCGTGGCTGCTGGTCGGGGCGGGCTTGGCGGAATGTACTGAAGTCATGTTTACAATATGCTGAAAATTTGTATGGATGTTAACCTACACTGGCGACACACTTTATTCGAGCTTGGCTAGTCCCACGAATTCGGGTATACCCGGGTGTATTGAGGTTTGTGACTGTTTTCTGCCCGAGTGCATTGAGTTATTTTCCAAGCAGGGATTGAAGCATTTTATTCCCTCTGGCTGCAATACTGCACAGTATATATATATATACTGCATTACAATTCAGGAATTTATGCCATCTGGTAGACACGCGAAGCATTGCAGCCTATTAAATCCTAATCATTATCATTTAACAGATCAGCCGCCCGTCAGCCAGGCATGAACCCAGGCTGGGAAGGCAAATGCAACGGGGCTTGTCAGAGGTGAGGAGTGGCGCATTCCAGGTATCTGCCAGGTACATACCAGGTATTTGCTCGAATAAAGTGTGTCGGTGCAGTAATTATGTTCTGTTGCAGTGCTTCCTGGCAAGAGGTATCTAAATTTAGGTCCCAGCGGGGTCGATGGGATTCACCAGGGGGAGAATGTAGCGGTAATGTAAAATGCCTACAGTCATCTCTCCTGCTGGCAGTAAGGCCTGGTAAGTATGGGCATGCCAGTATTAATCATGGAGGTTTTCCCTCACACCCTGGTGGGGTGCCCTGTGTATGGCTGGAACTGGTCACATGCTCTGACTCCATGGTTAGTGATGTCAGAGGTGTGTCAGCTTCAGAAGCTTACATAAGGCACAGCACTGTGTTGCAAAGTTAGTTGCTGTCTAGTTCAAGTCCAGTTGAGGAAGAGTTCTGTCAGTTATGATATAGTAACTCCATGGGAGGCTGTGTCCAGGGACCTGGCACAGGACAGTGATTCCTGCGGGAATAGTGAATCCCTGATCTAGGTGATATACCTATCTAAAGGGAGCACTGGCGAGATGAGCGGCTGAAGATACTCCTTGTGGAGGGCAGCTGCCCTGCCGTGTCAATAAAGATGAGTTCAGCCAGAAACCCTCTCGTGTATCTATCTGGAATGAGTGTACAGAGAGGAGCACCACGGAGGAGTTCCTCGCCAGGATCATCCCCTTGCGGACGCAGGGACCCTGGTGAGGTGGAGGCGCTGCACTGGAACTAGGTGAGACTCAGCACACTACCTCAGCTGCCTGTCTGGACGGGTCCTCCCCACACACCATCATGCGGGAGACTCAGGAGTCCTGTAGCCAACAGGTGCACCATCAGACATACCTACACTGTAATGGGGACTGGTTAGACCACAGGGGCCAATGTGAGATTGGGTGGGTCAGGCCGGGCCAGAAAAACCGTTACACATGTATCCCGGTATTCTCACCATCACTCAGTGCCCAGGACATGCGTGGAAACGAGGGGTAACTCTCAGTGTATTACTTCCTGGTGCAGTAATACATGTATCCCGGTATTCTCACCATCACTCAGTGCCCAGGACATGCGTGGAAACGAGGGGTAACTCTCAGTATATTACTTCCTGGTGCAGTAATACATGTATCGGGGTATTCTCAGCATCACTCAGTGCCCAGGACATGCGTGGAAACGAGGGGTAACTCTCAGTGTATTACTTCCTGGTGCAGTAATACATGTATCACGGTATTCTCACCATCACTCTGTGCCCAGGACATGCGTGGAAACGAGGGGTAACTCTCAATGTATTACTTCCTGGTGCAGTAATACATTTATCCCGGTATTCTCACCATCACTCAGTGCCCAGGACATGCGTGGAAATGAGGGGTAACTCTCAGTGTATTACTTCCTGGTGCAGTAATACATGTATCGGGGTATTCTCACCATCACTCTGTGCCCAGGACATGCGTGGAAACGAGGGGTAACTCTCAGTGTTTTACTTCCTGGTGCAGTAATACATGTATCGGGGTATTCTCACCATCACTCAGTGCCCAGGACATGCGTGGAAACGAGGGGTAACTCTCAATGTATTACTTCCTGGTAACACATCTTATAAATAAATAGATTCCTTTACCAGCGGCTCAGTGGCAGATCCTTACCTGTATCATCTGTACCTTGCTTTGACTTTTTACTCCTTGTCCAAGACGCTTCGCTGTGAACAATATGTACAATCCATAAAGGAGCTAATTGACAGTATTATTATTATTATTATTATTATTATTATTATTATTATTATTATTATTATTATTATTATCATCATCATCATTTATAATGTGAAATAGCATGTTTCCTTGAGAAATATATCAGTTCTCATTTCCAAGCTGTGAAGTGTACAAACATCGAATTCACCCCTTTCACAAAAGACTGTTCATGGTCCCGAGGCTCAACAAAGTATCCGGCCGCTCCTCCTTCTCTTACCGTGCACCCCAAAACTGGAATAGTATACCGGAGACTCTCACATCCACCACCAGTTTAAGTTCTTTCAAAACTAAGGCTGTCTCACATTTTAATCTGGTCTGCAACTGTTACATACGCCTATAAAATATATTATCTGTAACTGTTACATACGCCCATAATATACATCTTCTCTAACTGTGCATGCAATGTCTTGTATATAATGTATACCCTGTCCATTTATGTAAATGTATTTGTAACCATGTATTATTTGTCTTTAGTCTGTGCCCAGGACATACTTGAAAACGAGAGTTAACTCTCAATGTATTACTTCCTGGAAAGATAATAGAGAGAAATGCTGCACACCTCAAAAGAGAAAAGAATTGATACAGTTACCGTTGCTCCAGTGTTAGAACGAAAGCCTGCAATCAGTCCTGGATATATGAACAAAGGAACATAGAGCACAACGGATTTAGCATATCCAAACTCATTTATTGAGCCAACACTGTGTTGGCTCAATAAATGAGTTTGGATATGCTAAATCTGTTGTGCCCTATGTTCCTTTGTTCTTACTTCCTGGAAAAACATTTTATAAATAAATTAATTAATTAACTAACTACAGACGAGACCACGAGTATTCTAAGCTTGCCTTAAACTAGCCCGGTTACATGCTGGGTACATGCTGGGTGTAACCTGGCTAGTTTAAGGCAAGTTTAAGGCATTTCTGCATTGACTAATGACCCATCGTATTAACACAGCAGGGTCCCTGACAGTCCCATTCAGTTAGAATGGGACTGCCAGGAACCCCCGCTATTAATCTGATGGGCCATTAATCAATGCAGAAATGCTGGGTCTAGTTTAAGGCAGGTTTAAGGCATGTATCCAGCATGTACCTGGGTGTCCCAGGGTCTTTTTGGCGATTGCCACTGGTTTGTGTTAGAATAACCGTGGGCACTACAGTAGGTAAATAAGGTCTATTTTCTTTGTATATAGCACTACCAGTTTATATAGACACAGCTAAGCGATTCCCGGCCATGTAAAGCTTACAATTTAATTTCTGAAGCGTGAGGTTGAGGGAGACATCGGGGCTTATTCTGGTAGCTCCAAAGGGGTCTGTGCCAAACCGCACGGTTTGGGATGTTCAGAATCAGCGGAATGAAATATGAGAAAAAACCCCTATTCTCTATTGCAATCCGCTTCTTCTAAACCGCTCCTAATAAAAGTGACAAGCCGCCCTGATTGTACGTGCTTTAGAAGCGGAATAACGTGAGATGGGGCTAACCCCATCCGCAGTCTGATTTATGGGTTTGGCTCTCTCAGTCAAACCCATATTTCAGCCTCTGGAGGTAACTCGCAAAGCCAATCTCAACACCCTTTTGTAGGTGTATTTGGATCTGCAGTGGACCGGACGGTTCCTTTGGTCATCGGATTTCAGCGGATGAATCTCAGAAAGGGGCGATTCACGTTTAGGGTATTTTTGTTTATTACCAATGCACTCTGTGGATTTCACAATCCGTGGACGGATTTGTAGTATTCCAATCTGCGGATTCAGCAATTCGGTGGCGTATTACTAAATATCCGCCAAATCCGTCCACGTAATGTATTTAATAGCAGATTTTTATTAATCCGTGCGGATTAAAACTTACCAAATCCGTTTGCGGATTTTCTAGCACAAAACCGATTTGAGGGAACATGCAAGAACATTTGGGTGGATTCTTCTTCAGAGAATAGCCAATCCCATCGGAAAGGGCTCCTTAGAAGCAGATTATCACACTTCGGAACTTCTAGGATTGGCCCCTACAGAATGTGACTTGTCCAAGGTCACAAGGAGCTAATACAGGGGTCAGAACTAGGACTCCTTCTGTGTGCTGCAAAATCCATGTTTACAGCACCCAGATTATCCATATTATTCCCCAATATTTTTGACAGAATTATTATATGCAGTCAAATTATATGGATTTTCTTAGTCCCCGTAAATCCTTACGTAAAACTAGCAGTGCTATACAAGAACAAACTATTATTATTATTATTATTATTATTATTATTATTATTATTATTTTCTTGTGCAGAATGTGATCTCAGAAACTCATACACACTCTCATCCGGATATTATTTTCTATATGGTTCTGTAGGAGTGATCCGTTCCAGAGATGGACTCACAAGAAGAGTTTGTTTGTTTTTTTGCAGGATAATGAAAGCTGGATTCCCAGTGTTTTGTTATTCTTCCTAGCAGAAAATTCACAATTTTTCTTTTACTTTTGTTAAACATTTGGTTTCCAGGGAGGGATTGCCTCTGGCAGTGAAGGGGTTAAGAGCATTGCAAGCAAGTAGGGCTACAGTTCCTGTGAATAACGACAACATTGTAAACTCCGGCAAACGTATCCACAAATAATAATCACTATGGTAAAAAGTTCAGTTGTTTGTTTGTTTTGAGAATGGTACCATTTTTGGGACTTTTTCACAAATAACAAACATGTGCTGCTTCTCTGCCCAATGCCCAGATGTTTCACACATTTGCACTCAAATTACAATAGTGTCTTCTCAGCCAGGCCACTGAATTACTACTTGCTTTCCTTTTCCCTTCCAGGTCCTTATTGGCATAGCTCTATCTTCTTGAGGTCGTGCCTCAATGTCACGGAGTGCGATAAACAGGGCACATTGTCAAATCAGTATATGAAAACCACATCCAGCTCGACCTGCTGTGACACGGACAGCTGCACTCCCTCAACACCATCTCGTAAGTATATACTGTTCTGTGATTGGCATCAATATGTATCTCTTGTACATACCGAGGCTTGATCCCTACCCTACACAAATATCTTATCTGCTTGAGCCAAATACAATGCACCTAGAGAATGTAGACATGGGGTTGGCATCTCCCGTCCTTAAGGGTCACAAACAGATTGGCATTTCAGGTTATCCCTGCTTCGAAGAATGAGACACTTATTGAGCCACCTGTGCTGAAGCAGGGATGTCCTGGCTTGTTGGTGGCCCTTGAGGACTGGAGTTGCCCACCCCAGGTGTAGAGAGTGTCACTGAAAGTGACGCACAGAAGAGTAACAAATGAAAGCCAGTACATGAAACTGATTGTGATGTGTGGTGCGATAAAATAAAATGATGGCGGAGGACGGAGTAGAAGGGGACATTTGGATGTTGTCAGTGACACAAATTTGCACATGATGTGTAGAAGAAGAAGTCTGCAAGGATACACCACCGTTTGTGTGCCAACAATGGGTCAAGATTGTCTGTCCACTTTTTCATGGCTCGGAAGAAAAATGCAAGAACATACAAACAATTGTTAGTGTATAAATATGACACACCGTACACAGTACAGGGAAATGTGCGACAGATGTCAGAACATGAACAACACATACCTACATATGCCGGTAACGATTTTGTGTGTGGGGGGAGGGGAGGGAGGGGTAACGCAAAAGCTTCAGTTCTTTTTCAACAAGCAATTATGTATACCTAGCCCACAATGGGTTTTACTGCACAGTGATTAATTACCACAATACATTATGGAGACACCCCCATTTCTCCCCCCAATGGATTCCCAGATGCTTCCTCATTTTCCTTTGTCTTCTGATGGATCCATTAGTGTGTGTGCATCTGGGAGGTCATATTGACAGTAAACCAAAACAAAGCAGAGAAACTGCACTGTTTAATTCTGTACAGCTATGGATAAGTTAGATCTATACACACTACATACAGTATAAGACAATCGGAAATACAAATAAAAGGGAAGGAGGGGATAAACAGAGACCATAGCAATATCAATGGGTAATCCTTACTGTCATGCGCAAAACTAATTCACCAGCATATGGTTCAGATGCTCCAAAGTTATCATCTAATGAAGAGATACTGTTTATACAAAGACAGCAAATAAAAATAGAACGTGTGAGCACATTCACATGTCTCAGACAGGAGTCAGGTCTGCAACCCTGTGCTTCCCCATTATCTCTTAGCATAGTGTTTTCACTGCAGCCAGGGATTCTGGGGAATGACATGCAAACGAGCACTCACCGTGATATACACAGACAAACAGTAATATCGGAGATTACCCTGATCTGCTTCCCTATCGCTGTCAAATGACAAGAGCAAAGTGAAGACACAATGCTCCAGGACTGCCCGTGTCTTGGTTAATGTTATTACAATATCGCCCCATAGAAATGTTGTGTCTATAGTCATATTTCCTTTTTGTTAAACACGTGGGACTTTTAAATCTTAATGTCCTTATGTATGTATCTGTAAGTCATTTACAGAGACATTTAGCCACCAGGACCAGGATACACATAAACAGATCTGAAAATAAGCACAGCTGCAGCAAACCGAACTGTCCCCGGTGCTACGGCCACCGTGGTGGTCATAGAACAGAGGATGAATGCTTCGGGGGCTTCCCATTCAGAAGCAGCAGACACTGTCTTGGGCGCCATAGAATTTAACCTCTTCGACCACGACGCCGGGGACAGGGAGTCTGGCTCCATCTACAATATATTGTTACTTTCATGCTCCCCGTTCCATGTTTTGTATGATGAATGGAACATTAGAATGATCACAGTTGGAGATTATCCATTACTCATGTCCGGATCCACCGTTTCTAACATTATCTTTATGTTTTATTTGTATGTTCCTTTAGTGCCAATAGAAAACAACATTGAGAATGGACTGACATGCCCCTCCTACATTGACCCAATAATAGAACCCTGTTCTATCACCAGCCGAACTAGATGCACAGGAGACCAGATCCGTTGCATGCGGTATTCCACCAGCACAACGTTAGGTATTAACATAGTTCCTTATCCTACTGTCCAGGCACTGCGCATGCGCAAATGTGAATTCACTGTGCAGGCAACGCTTTCCGACTCACTCGTTGTGTAATTCAGCCCCTGACACTGCCTCATTATGGCATGCTAGCTACTGTAACTATGCTACAGGTTATTCTCAAACACTGTGTTTGTAAAACTGTTATATGTGACATGTGAAATGGGGTAATGAGTACAGTAGATATTTGATATTTCTACAGCATTTGTCTCTATTTTTATTATTAAACTCTCTGGTCTGAGTTTCCCAAAGAATGCATTCATTGTGAATTTGACCAAAAATAACCATGTGTTATAGTATATGCAGACAGAATGCATACAATAATCACTCACATGTCTAAAAAAAAAATGTAAACTTATTTTGTTAAAAATGTAAGTTAGTTTTGTCTTTTAGATCATCATATTTACATTCCACTATAATTGTACATTTCAAAAATAATAGTATTTAACTTTATATGGTGGAATTGAATGATGTTTCATAAGAAATCAAACTTAGTTGAGGTTTAAAGCTAGTTTGAAGTTAGAAATTATTGAACATGTTGATATCTTGTAAGATACTAACTCTCGTCATGTTAAAGACCAGAATTATTAATCATTAATTATTAATAAAATGTCTAATTACTATTTTAGCATGTGTACTTTACTTAAAGAATCAGAACTTCGGACTGGGAGAATGAAATGGTGAATTTAACCATTAGATTTCGGAAATAAAGTAAAGGACATAGACAGATTCATTAAACTGGGATAATGCTGATAGGGATAGCGCTATCTCACGGAAATACCCGCTGCCATCAAGGGGCGTCCTGTGAGATATTGCCTGGATGGGTATTATTGCAGTTTAATAGATAGCCCTCAGTACTTGGTACATTTGAGAAAACGTCAATGTTTTTACTGAATGCAGATGTAGCCAGGGGAGTCGCGTTACCTCTGTCACGTTATGGGGAGATATATAGTGATATTCTGCATGATTACTTATTCCTATAAAAACTCTGGGATATTCTGCGTTATAAAGTGATATTCTGCGTTATACAGTGATATTCTGCGTTATAAAGTGATATTCTGCGTTATAAAGTGATATTCTGCGTTATAAAGTGATATTCTGTGTTATAAAGTGATATTCTGCGTTATAAAATGATATTCTGCGTTATACAGTGATATTCTGGGTTATAAAGTGATATTCTGCATTATAAAGTGATATTTTGCGTTATAAAGTGATATTTTGCGTGGCTACACCAGTACGATGCGTTCCTTGTGTTAGGATCTAGAACCTAATCAGCTGTTTGTTTTATGCTTTTCTGAAACATCATGTAAAGAAGGATTAGGATTCTGCAAATGATTTATCCGTATCAATAAAGTCACGCATTGCCCTTAGAAACATGGTCCCATAGTTAGTGTTAGCTTCGTGGCATTGGCAGCGCTAAAATACTGTATGGGATTCGTCTCTGGTACCAATATTATCTGGCGGCTAAAAGTAGCATCAGGATGTTATATTCTGTACTTTCTAATATAAATATATTTATGGCAAATTACACCACTAAAGGGATGTTAATCTGTGATGTTAACGTGATGTTAGCATGTGATGTTAGAGGATATTAATCTGTGATGTTAACGTGATGTTAGCATGTGATGTTAGGGGATGTTAATCTGTGATGTTAACGTGATGTTAGCATGTGATGTTAGGGGATATTAATCTGTGATGTTAACGTGATGTTAGCATGTGATGTTAGGGGATATTAATCTGTGATGTTAACGTGATGTTAGCATGTGATGTTAGGGGATATTAATCTGTGATATTAACGTGATGTTAGCATGTGATGTTAGGGGATATTAATCTGTGAAATTAATCAGGGATGTTAGCATGTGATGTTAGGGGATGTTAATCTGTGATGTTAGGGGATGTTAATCTGTGATGTTAACATGTGATGTTAGGTTATGTTAAATTATGTTAATCTGTGATGTTAATCTGGGATGTTGGGTGATGTTAATCTGTGATGTTAGGTGATATTAATCTGCAATGTTAGGTGATATTAATCTGCGATATTAGGTGATGTTAATCTGTGATATTAGGGTATGTTAATCTGTGATGTTAGGGGATGTTAATCTGTGATGTTAACATGTGATGTTAGGTTATGTTAATCTGTGATGTTAATCTGGGATGTTGGGTGATGTTAATCTGCAATGTTAGGTGATATTAATCTGCAATGTTAGGTGATATTAATCTGCGATATTAGGTGATGTTAATCTGTGATATTAGGGTATGTTAATCTGTGATGTTAGGGTATGTTGATCTTTGATGTTAGGGGATGTTAATCTGTGATGTTACGGGATGTTAATCTGTGATGTTAGGTGATATTAATCTGCGATATTAGGGGATGTTAATTTGTAATAGGGTAAATTTATCTGTGAAATTAGGGGATATTAATCTGTGATGTTAGGGGATGTTAATCAGTGATGTTAGGGGATGTTAATCTGTGATGTTAGGGGATGTTAATCTGTGATGTTAATCTGTGATATTAGGGGATGTTAATCTGTGATGTTAGGGGATGTTAATCTGTGATGTTAGGGGATGTTAATCTGTGATGTTAGGGGATGTTAATCTGTGATGTTAGGGGATGTTAATCAGTGATGTTAGGGGATGTTAATCAGTGATGTTATGGGATGTTAATCAGTGATGTTAATCTGTGATATTAGGGGATGTTAATCTGTGATGTTAGGGGATGTTAATCTGTGATGTTAGGGGATGTTAATCTGTGATGTTAGGGGATGTTAATCTGTGATGTTAATCTGTGATATTAGGGGATATTAATCCGTGATGTTAGGGGATGTTAATCAGTGATGTTAGGGGATGTTAATCTGTGATGTTAATCTGTGATATTAGGGGATATTAATCCGTGATGTTAGGGGATGTTAATCTGTGATGTTAGGGGATGTTAATCTGTGATGTTAGGGGATGTTAATCTGTGATGTTAGGGGATGTTAATCTGTGATGTTAGGGGATGTTAATCTGTGATGTTAGGGGATGTTAATCTGTGATGTTAGGGGATGTTAATCTGTGATGTTAGGGGATGTTAATCAGTGATGTTAATCTGTGATATTAGGGGATATTAATCCGTGATGTTAGGGGATGTTAATCTGTGATGTTAGGGGATGTTAATCTGTGATGTTAGGGGATGTTAATCAGTGATGTTAGGTGATATTAATCAGTGATGTTGGGGGATGTTAACCTGTGATGTTAGGGGATGTTAATCAGTGATGTTAGGTGATATTAATCAGTGATGTTAGGGGATGTTAATCTGTGATTTTAGGGGATGTTAATCTGTGATGTTCGGTGATATTAATCAGTGATGTTAGGGGATGTTAATCTGTGATGTTAGGGGATGTTAATCTGTGATGTTAGGGGATGTTAATCTGTGATGTTAGGGTATGTTAATCTGTGATGTTAGGAGATATTAATCAATGATGTTAGGGGATATTAATCTGTGATGTTAACATGTGATGTTAGGTTATGTTAATCTGTGATGTTAATCTGTGATGTTAATCTGTGATGTTAGGGGATGTTAATCTGTGATGTTAGGGGATGTTAATCTGTGATGTTAGGGGATGTTAATCTGTGATGTTAGGGGATGTTAATCTGTGATGTTAGGGGATGTTAATCTGTGATGTTAGGGGATGTTAATCTGTGATGTTAGGGTATGTTAATCTGTGATGTTAGGGGATGTTAATCTGTGATGTTAGGGGATGTTAATCTGTGATGTTAGGGGATGTTAATCTGTGATGTTAGGGGATCTTAATCAGTGATGTTAGGGGATGTTAATCTGTGATAATTAAACTGTTGTATAATAATACCAATGTATTTCCTTTTATTTCCTGCAGGTTCCTCCAATTCGAAGCTTTTCATTGGTGGCTGCGCCTCCGAGAGCCTGTGTGATAGAACAAGCAGTTACATATCTGCTCCTGGTGTGACTCTGGATGTAAACAAATTGTGTACCAACAACTCAAACCGTCTTTATCACAGCCTCTCTGTCCTTTCTCTCCCTATTCTCCTGGTATTGTCCTGCCTCTTCCTCCATCCTTATCCCTCAATGTGATAAGTACAGCTACCCGTTACTCATGTATGCCTGCCACACATTGTGACCTGGACAGTTTCACCCTCTGTTGGACTGAACAAACTTCCCTGTTTTCTATGTTCCCGCTGCCATATCTACATGTTAGTTCTGTTCTGCCTCTCGTTCTCCTCTCCTCTCTGCAAAGCTAAAAACATACCTCAGTGTGACACATATAGGGATACCGAAATAATAACGACCAACATGTTGAATCATTTTGCAAATAAAATGATGAATGAAGCTGTGATTGGTTTGGACTCATAAACCCCTATTCACTATTCAGCAACCCTTCCCCCCTTTGCTTAATTGAAGCTGAAATATTCCCCAACAAAGGGGAATATACAGTTTCAACATATTGAATCAGGGCCTCGTTCTTCTCAGTGAATAGCATCAGATATTTGCTCCCTTAAGACGTTTTTCACAAAAACATCAGCCATTGCAAGAAAGAAAATGCAGGTACAGTATGTATGTCTTTATTTATATAGCGCCAAAAGTGGACTCAGCGCTCCACAAAGAATACAGTACAGGGAATTATAATAATACAATAAGCGCAGTAAAATCAGACAATAGGAAAGGAAATCCAGAAGTGTAACACTGTCAAGCGCTCAGGCGTGTTACTGGGTAAATAAACTTGTGATGGTGTTAATGGCTGTAAGGGAAACAAAACGGAGCACGGAGGAAACCACTATAAAGGTCAGGGCTCCGGGGTAGTAAGCTTACCCCTGTCAGCTCATCCTTCTTGGGTCTTGTTGCTCCTTTGCTTCGGTTCCCGCAGCGTGCATCCGGCAAGGAAAGCATATGAAGAGAGGGAGAGGTAATCCGGTGCCACAGCAAACAGCAAGTCTAACTCCAACTCCGGTAGCACAAAAAAGCTTTATTGAACACACTAAGAACAGCAGACTGCAACACAGCCTCCTCTACTACGCGTTTCACGCTGTGATAGCTCTTCGTCTATCGTAGCGTGAAACGCGTAGAGGAGGCTGTGTTGCAGTCTGCTGTTTTTAGTGTGTGTTCAATAAAGCTTTTTTGTACTACCGGAGTTGGAGTTAGACTTGCTGTTTGCTGTTGCACCGGATTACCTCTCCCTCTCTTAATAGGAAAGGAAATCCCTGCCCCGAAGAGCTTCCAATCTATGTGGTATGATAGGAGAGTTACAGAGACAGCAGGTGAGGAAATAAGGGCAGTAGATGGCAGTGCTTGGCCATAATGGTTGGTAGGAGTGACTGTGTAGTACAGAAATCGCAAATTAAACCAGAAAGTATTTGAATGATCCAATCAATGTCCTTTGTGGAGCCTGATTCATTGACCCCTTTGATGCTCTAGTTGATAGTATTATACACGTTTGTTAGTCCACACAGTATTTAAGAAATCACCGTAATAAAGAAACTTGATGTTCCCAATTACTGGGGTATTGATCTCCCAAAAATCTCTTGAATACTTTTGTCCGTGCTTTACTCCCGTATAATAGTTATGAAACTGGCCGTTTCTTAATTGTACCTTTAGGAGAGAAGCTCCTCCAATTGCAATACCCAGTGGAGTCCACCTTGTGTGTGTTTTGCAGTCACTCACAGTTTGTAAGGCTTCAATATTCCAATTTTCTGGTCAGTTGAACACTTAATGCCTGGAACCTCTCCACGTTTAGAGTCACAGCCACGAGGGTCAGCGAGTCCAAGCTGACATAACTGCTTCTCTGCTTTTGCCAAGGCGCCTCGGTTGGCAGAGCTTCAGGTCTCTAGTATTCCCAGCGGTTATACACTTGATATCCTAAGTATTTCTCAGCATCTGACGTCACGGCCACATAACAGGATCCAAAACAATAGAGCTGTTTGTCTTTGCTCCTCCGTTACTAGAATGATAGTGCCACCATGTGGACCCAACTAGTTTCGCCTTAATCCAGGCTTCATCAGGGGTTGAAGGCTGTGCTTTGGTCCGTATATTTATACCTCCTGGTCCCAATCAATTAATTGGCAGCAGCTAGATCTCATGCATAATAAATTGCAACGTTTTAACAAAGTGCATATACTTCTTAAAGTGCAATTGCAACCTAACATTGAGAATACTTTATACATCCATAAAGATCTATTCTAATAATAAATATACAGATACATACTTGCATATACAATATTCATAATAAAAAAGAGTTTATTGAGACTGTATTTAAAAACAATTAAACTAAACAAACTAGTACTAAATACTACAGAAATGGGGCTTTGTCTACGTGTTCATTTAATCCATTGGGAACTTTAGTATGCAAATTGTAAATCCATTCCTGTTCTTTTTGCATTAATAATTTATTGCGATCTCCCCCTCTAATATTGGGGGGTACCTCTCTGTTGGTGGATAGTGTCTCCCCCATCCTGTCGCCCATTTCAATGGAGGGGGGGGCAGGAGGTGATGGAGGGCGAAAATCCTGATGTGTTCTGGATAATACTTCATATTAAATAGACCAACTATCCTTCTTTTATCCTTTTTCAAACTTTAATTTTTTAGTTTTGTTATTAGATACTTTTTCCTCTCTCTTTTCTTGTTGTTCTTCACTTTTTTCACTTAATACTATATTTGTATCACTCCTTAATTCCTGTTTTTGATCTTAAGGTAAAGTTTTCTCTTTTTGATCCCTCACACCACTATTTGATCTATTCCTTTCATGTCGTACCACAGAAGTCTCTCTTTTGTTCCAATCTCTCTGTCTTTTCAATTTATAATCTGTTTTGTCTCTCAAGAACTTTTTTTGTTTTATTTCAATAACTCCCTGTTCATATTTGGTCATATTATGGTCCAAAGTCTCATCTAATGCTTTCATTTTAACTACCTCATCTTTATAATCTGCTATAACTAATTATTTTAAAACATCTATTTCTTTCTTAAGAAGTTCTATTTCCTTTCTTCTCCCCTGTATTAACAGTCTCATCAGTTGGAAAGAGCAATTATCGTGTATTCTGTGCCATTCTTGCAGAAACAATGTATTGTCAGTGCCATACAGTATGTAGGCTCCTTCAGTATCCTCAAACCTCTTGGGATTCTTTCTGTTTTTAAATAATTTTCAATACTGACCATATCGCACCATGCTCGTGTCTCTGCTTTTAATACCTTTTCCAACTGATTGAACCTGGTATCTAAATCTACTTCTCCAATTTCTACAGGGGATTCTGAGTCTTCATTGAAAACAATCCTAATTCAATCTTCCCCTTTAACTCTATTCTGTAAAATTAAATATTGTCCCAATTTCTGAGTATTGTCTGCACACTCCATGTTGAATCTAAAGATATTAGAATTGCTTAAATATTGCAACACAATTAGAGAATCACTGATTGGATCCCACTGGAAAAACCCCTTTTAGTTAACACAAAAAACAATACAGATCCCCGTGCTCTACCAATCGTGTACTCTATTTGTAAAAAGGAGATCTAGATATATTGTCTTCTTGGGGCTGGGTAATAACCCTCCAAGGTTCTACCAGGGAACCTCTTAAAATATAATACACATAAAAGACAAAAAACAAGTGTGTATGCGACTCGGTGCAGGATTAGGGGAGATATCCCAGGAACAGGAAGGAGTAGATAGGGAGAGGGGGTGAATAGAGGATTTGTGGGGGTGCTTTCTATTGAGGGATAAATAAGTTGTTGGGAAAGATGTGTATAAATAATGGTGCAGCATATGGGGACAGGCATAAGTGGAGGGGAGGCGAGGTGAAGAAAAGTGCATAGGAGGGGAGTGGGGAAGTTGGAGAGAACAGAAAAGTTTACAAAGGAGTGAGGAAACAGCAAATAGAAAAAGCAGTAGGGAGGGCACAGTGAGATGCAGGAGGAGAGACTTCCCAGGTACTGGAGGATAGGTAGAGTACACATTATCCCAGCATTTAGAAAGTAAGGTTCTCACAGCTGCAGGGTTGTTGGTGTAGTGCAGGGTCCAGATCTTCTTGTATTCTTCACCTCCAATTCTAACTCCAGTATTTCTGTAACTCCACAGACACTTACATGTGACCCGTAAGGTGTTACACAGCCACAGCCAAACTGACCACTTACCACTCGGAATTTGTGCATAAAATGGGTAACAAATGATCACCCACCTCTAATGCGCTTATTCACAGTGCATCTTATTTAATGTATATCATACAGGACCCCTTTAAGCTCATATTGAATCCCCAAAATAACCACAACACATATATGCGTATAAGTGTCAAAGAGGAGTGCTACTGAGCATGGCAATACATATTTAAAACCAGAGACAGAACATGAAACACAGACAGAGCTCAGTGCTACATCCAAAGACACCAATACACGGTACAGTGCCTAAATATATAGAACTATGCAAGTAATTTTGAAAGATTTATTATAAATCATTCTTCCTGGTAATACACAGGTTATTAAGAATCTATTTTAGTGTTAGGGCCATTGAGATGTGGTCTGCCTTGGAGGGGCTCAAGGGCTTACAACACTTTGGCCAAAGGGTTAAACTAAAAGATTATTTTATTCAAAAGATATATATATATATATATATATATATATATATATATATATATATATATATATATATATATTGTGACAGAAACCAGGGGATGGTAATAAATTCCATATATAGAGCTCCCAGGATACTGAACAGTTTCTATCCTGTCTGGCCTGGGAGTGCAGCCTTATAATACATGCACTCCATCCCACAGTTTTGGGCAAGCGCTGGAACTGAGGGATTTCTGTCACCTGTCATGCTAATTAGAAATCAGGTATGTAAGACTGATTTCCTGTTTGCTCTTGTCTCTTCTCCAGAGCCTGGAAGGCTGCTGAACACAGTGGGGAGAAGCCCCTTCCCCACACAGGTTCAATTGTTCTATTCATTTGGCTAACTCTGCAAAAGTACCTTGTTTTGTTGTTGGAAAGTGGAAAAGCCACTTCCACCCTGAGTTAGGGAAATCTAAGTTAAGTTATCGCTCAGGTGAGCAGCTTTTGTTTTGATGTGTTTTGTTGTATGCACTGTGGCAGTCTCAGTGCCTGGGACTGAATAAACCAGGCACAGCCTGTTTAAAGGAACAGTACGTGACGCCTCCTCATTTAACCTACCCCAAAAGACCGTGTTCTAACCGTCCCGGACAAGCAGCGGAGCCCCGGAGTAAGCTGTTTGTCACATATGGTGGAGAATGCAAGCAGAACACTAAAAGGTCTGGGGGTTAAAGAACTTTAAAAAAAAAAAAAAAAAGTTTTTTTTCTCTCTCTCCAAACAAGATGGAAGACGTGGTGAGTGCGCTGGTACGCAATGTCGCTGTCCAGAAAGACGCGAATGAAGCCCTACAACAGGCGAATGCAAACCAGCAAGAGACAAACCGCTTGCTGAGAGAGGAGCAACAGCGGTTCGCTCAGGGCTTACAGCAGGAACTCGAGATCCTGAGGGGGACTATCAGTAACCTTCCACTGGCAGCGGCAGCCCCAGTTCCGAAAATGACCAGGGCAAGCCACTACCTTCAGAAGATGGGACCCTCGGATGATGTGGAAGCCTATCTTCTCACGTTTGAACGCACGGCACAGAGAGAGGGATGGCCAGAAGCTGAGTGGGCTGGTCTAATCGCACCCTTCCTAAGCGGCGAACCCCAGAAGGCTTACTTTGATCTAGAGCCAGCCGAAGCTAACGTCTATGCAAAATTGAAGTTCGAGATCCTCGCCCGCCTCGGCGTAACCACGGCTGTTCGCGCCCAAAGGTTTCACGCATGGTCCTTCACGATGGATAAAGCCACCCGAAGCCAGATGTATGACCTCATCCACCTCGCCCGGAAGTGGCTACAACCCGAGATCAACTCAGCAAGCCACATCGTGGAACGGTTGGTCATGGACCAGTTCTTGAGGAAACTTCCCTCTGCCTTACGCCATTGGGTCAGTCGGAGTGACCCCCACAATGCGGATGAGCTTGTGGCCCTCGTAGAAAGGTACAATGCAGCAGGAGAGCACCCGCAAGCCACAGTCGTGGAGCAACCCCACTACCCGAGGTTCCAGGACTCTTCCAGAGACGGTAAAAGGGTACCGGGGTTAAGGGGAGCTGAAGAGCGGCGACCACCTTCACGCAGCACCAGCAACAGTGGTTCGCACACTAAGGGCAATAGCCAACATGGGGAGCCGGGAAAAGGCTCTAAGTGGGACACAGACTATGTACCTAAATGTGTAAATTGTCATGAGAGGGGCCACACAGCAAAAATCTGCCCACTAAATGATGAGCCCATGCAATGCAACAGCGTGGAACCTTATTCGCTGTTGTCCCAATGTATGGGCCCTAGCCCAGAGGACCCCTTGAATAACCATCTGTGGGCATTTGTAAAGGTTAATGGTAAGAGGGTTCGGGCACTTCTTGACTCTGGGAGCATGGTCACACTAGTGTCCGAATACCTCTTGCCCATTAAGAAGAAACAGGGAAACAGTTCACAAAGAATGGCAATTTGTTGTATACATGGGGATAATCATGAATATTCCACTGTTGATGTTTTTTTTGAAACAGAGTTTGGTTCTATAGATTTCAAGGTGGGTATTGTACCCAAACTGGCACATGATGTGTTAATAGGGACCGACTTTCCCCATTTTCTAAAAATGTGGTCCCCCGCTCAGAATAGCGCCCAGAGTTCAATAGCGGACCATAACGAAGTATTAGAAGAAATAAATCCTTTCCCGTTTTCAGAAATGGAGGTTGACGAGGGCCCAAATAAGAAGGAGGAGTGCTGTAAAATTCCCTTCCCCATCACTACTTTGGTAGGGAATACCCCAAATCAGGATGTTGATCAGACACTTACCACCCCAGAACCGGATAAGACCCTCGCTGACCTAGAGGTCAGTCCTGGGAGTTTTAAGAAGGCCCAGTGGGAGGACCCCACATTAGAGGTAGCAAGGGGAAATATACGGGACCTGAATAGTACTCTTGGCCAACCAGATAGGTCGCTTGCTTACCCCTACTTCGAGGTAGAGAACGACCTAGTATATCGGGTTGATAAAAGAAAATCAGTTACAACTAAACAATTGTTGGTACCACGGACATTCCGTAATGTAGTGTTACACCTCGCACATAGTCATCCATTGGGGGGACACCTAGGGGTGGAAAAGACAAAAGAAAAGGTTCTCCGAAGCTTCTATTGGCCTGGGGTTCTGGCAGAAATTACGAATTATTGTTCCTCATGCCCAGCATGTCAGATCACCGCCCCGTTCAAGGCGTACCGCAGCCCATTGGTACCCCTTCCCATAATAGAGGTACCATTTGACCGGATTGCTATGGATCTAGTAGGACCCCTAATAAAGTCTGCTAGGGGACATCAGCATATATTGGTAATATTAGATTATGCCACCCGATATCCGGAGGCAGTTCCCCTACGTAGCACCTCTGCCAAAAACATAGCAAAAGAGTTAGTAGTTCTGTTTTCCCGGGTTGGAATTCCTAAAGAGATTCTATCTGACCAGGGAACACCGTTTATGTCCCAAGTAACAAAAGAGTTATGTAAACTCCTAAAAATCAAGCACCTCAGAACCTCAGTCTATCATCCACAAACAGATGGTTTAGTGGAAAGGTTCAATAAAACCTTAAAGAGCATGTTACGGCGGGCGGTCGATAAAGATGGGAAAAACTGGGATTGTTTGTTACCGTACCTGTTATTTGCCATTAGGGAAGTTCCCCAATCATCCACAGGCTTCTCCCCGTTTGAACTATTGTATGGCCGACACCCAAGGGGCTTACTGGATATAGCCAAAGAGACTTGGGAACACGAGGTTACCCCTTACAGAAGTGTAATAGAGCATGTTGCCCAGATGCAGGACCGCATTGCTGCAGTCCTACCCATAGTGAGGGAACACATGGAGAAAGCTCAAGAAGCACAGAGGAATACGTATAATAAGGGTGCTAGGGTCAGAATTTTTTTTCCAGGTGATAGGGTACTAGTTCTGGTTCCCACCGTGGAAAGTAAATTCCTTGCTAAATGGCATGGGCCATATGAGGTCTTGGAAAGAGTGGGAGAAGTAAATTATAAGGTAAGACAGCCAGGTAGGAGGAAACCTGAGCAAATTTACCATATAAACCTACTCAAGCCCTGGAAAGATAGAGAAGTCTTGTCAACCCTAGTAACCCCAGGTCCGTCAGAGAGTCAAGAAACTGACCCAGAGGTTAGCATAGCTGAAACCCTGTCCGTTCATCAGAAACAAGAGGTTCAGAATTTAGTGAGCAGAAACAAAGAAATCTTCTCTACACAGCCAGGTAGAACTAGCGTAATTGAACATGACCTAGTCTCTGAACCGGGGGTCCGAGTTAACCTTAAACCGTACCGAATCCCAGAGGCCAAAAGAGAGGCTATAAGTTTAGAGGTTAAAAAAATGCTAAAACTAGGCGTAATTGAGGAATCCCAAAGTGGGTGGAACAGCCCTATAGTCTTAGTCCCAAAGCCAGATGGTACAACAAGGTTTTGTAATGACTACCGGAAACTAAACGCGGTGTCAAAATTTGATACTTACCCTATGCCCAGGGTAGATGAACTTGTAGAGAGACTGGGTAAAGCCCGATATCTCACAACCCTAGACCTAACAAAAGGGTACTGGCAGGTTCCCCTCACAGAAAGGGCATAAGAAAAGACAGCCTTCTCAACCCCAGACGGCCTCTTTCAGTATAGGGTGCTGCCTTTTGGCTTACATGGAGCTCCCGCCACATTCCAAAGAATGATGGATAAAATTTTAAAACCACATGCTCGGTATGCTGCTGCCTACCTGGATGATGTGGTAATCCATAGTGAAGATTGGCAATCCCACCTTCCAAAGGTCCAAGCTGTGCTCGACGCAGTTCGGTCTGCTGGACTAACTGCTAACCCCGCTAAATGCACCATTGGTCTGGAGGAGGCCAAGTATCTGGGGTATTCTATTGGCAGAGGTTTACTCAAACCCCAAACACTCAAAGTGGAGGCGATACAAGGTTGGCCAAGGCCAGTTACAAAAAAACAAGTAAGGACCTTTTTGGGGTTAATTGGGTACTATAGAAGGTTTATTCCCAATTTTGCGACTAAGGCAACCCCACTAACCGACCTCACAAAAGCAAGAGGACCACTTATGGTAAAGTGGTCCCCCGAAACCGAACAGGCCTTTAGAAGCCTGAAAGAAGCTCTCTGTGCCCAACCAGTGTTGGTCACACCTGACTTCTCCAAAGAGTTCGTAGTCCAAACCGACGCATCTGAGGTAGGGCTGGGGGCGGTACTCTCCCAGGAGTCTCAAGGTGAGGAACACCCCATCCTTTATTTAAGTAGGAAACTAAATCCCCAGGAGAAAAATTACTCCATAGTAGAGAAAGAGTGTCTCGCAATAAAGTGGGCTGTAGAGACGCTCAAATACTACCTGTTGGGGAGAAAATTCCGGTTGGTCACAGATCATGCACCCCTTACCTGGATGTGTCAAAACAGGGAAAAGAATGCTAGAGTGACCAGGTGGTTCCTAAGCCTACAACCCTTTAAATTTTCTGTGGAACACAGGTCAGGGCACAAACATGGCAATGCTGACGGGTTGTCAAGGATGCACTCCCTAATATCCATGGTCGCTCATCCCTCAGGGTCTGAGCTGGGGGGGAGGATATGTGACAGAAACCAGGGGATGGTAATAAATTCCATATATAGAGCTCCCAGGATACTGAACAGTTTCTATCCTGTCTGGCCTGGGAGTGCAGCCTTATAATACATGCACTCCATCCCACAGTTTTGGGCAAGCGCTGGAACTGAGGGATTTCTGTCACCTGTCATGCTAATTAGAAATCAGGTATGTAAGACTGATTTCCTGTTTGCTCTTGTCTCTTCTCCAGAGCCTGGAAGGCTGCTGAACTACAGAGGGGAGAAGCCCCTTCCCCACACAGGTTCAATTGTTCTATTCATTTGGCTAACTCTGCAAAAGTACCTTGTTTTGTTGTTGGAAAGTGGAAAAGCCACTTCCACCCTGAGTTAGGGAAATCTAAGTTAAGTTATCGCTCAGGTGAGCAGCTTTTGTTTTGATGTGTTTTGTTGTATGCACTGTGGCAGTCTCAGTGCCTGGGACTGAATAAACCAGGCACAGCCTGTTTAAAGGAACAGTACGTGACGCCTCCTCATTTAACCTACCCCAAAAGACCGTGTTCTAACCGTCCCGGACAAGCAGCGGAGCCCCGGAGTAAGCTGTTTGTCACAATATATATATAAAAATATATATATATATATATATATAGATATATTTCGGCACTGTACCGTGTATTGGTGTCTTTGGATGTAGCACTGAGCTCTGTCTGTGTTTCATGTTCTGTCTCTGCATCTTATTTAATGGTCAGTTTTCTGGATTTAGGTGACCTGCAAAATGTTTGTGCAACTTTGGAATATGTGCCTCTGTGTTTAACGCCAATTTTATATATTAATTTTTATTTATCAACCTGTATTCCCTAAAACTCTATCAGCTGCATTAAAACAGAGATTAGGGACTTTTATTGTAGCTATCGGTCACCTTTATTTTCATATGCAAATTACCTATAGCACTCCAGCCTGACCTTTGACCTACCTGCTCTATTTCTTATCTACAGTATTTACCCCAATTCCTAGTGAATATAGCGACCACTTCAAAGAATATTGTCACAATCCAATTTTTGAATAATGCTAAACGTTAAAACAGCTATATTGAGCTATACTGAAGTTGATCTTGACTTGGCTAAAGTCTGTCTTAGTTTTACAGTATCCACTGCTTTCTCTATCAGTAACCCCTTCAGTGCCCTAGTACAAATCTGGGAAGTGTATAAGGGGCAGCACGCTCATGGTCCAGTTTACGTTGCCAGGATGATCCACCCATGTGTTGCTTGGGAGAATGGATTTCAGTGGATAAAAATTACATCTCTTTCTGAAGTACTTTACCTTATATTAGCGAGGAGACCAAAGGTCATATTATCCGTCACGGAAAGAGTTAAGAGCCAAATTGTAGGGGAACGGGAAATACTAAAGAAGTTTAATTAAGATAAATAAATCTACATGTCCCTGTTTATTTTCTTCCCTCGTCGTTCTGATCAGATCTTTTTTTATTTGGTCAAAATAATTTGTAGAGCAGTTCTTCCTGACCTGAGGAAGAGCGCTCTTGAAAGGTATGTCTGCACAGTACATTCTGTTTATCAAAATAAATATGGTCTAGTCTGCTAACGCAGCACTCACAGATTTTTTTGAACAGATATATAGTTACATAGTTACATAGTTACATAGTAGATGAGGTTGAAAAAAGACGTAGGTCCATCAAATTCAACCTATGCTAAATTTAGACAACAGATACTTTATTCTATGTCAATACTTATTTATTGATCCAGAGGAAGGCAAACACAAAAAACCATATTAAGGGGAAAAATTAATTCCTTCCTGACTCCAAGAATCGGCAATCGGATTAATCCCTGGATCAACATCCTTCCCATGTATACTTATTTGGTATATCCCTGTATACCTTTCCCATCTAAAAAGATGTCCAACCTTTTTTTGAACAAATCTATTGTATCTGCCATCACAGTCTCCATGGGTAATGAATTCCACATTTTAACTGCCCTTACTGTAAAGAACCCTTTCCTTTGTTGCTGGTGAAATTTCCTTTCCTCCAACCTTAAGGGATGGCTTGAGTCCTTTGTACTGCCCGTGGGATGAATAGTTCTTTTGAAAGCTCCTTGTATTGTCCCTGAATATATTTGTATATAGTTATCATATCCCCTCTTAGATGCCTCTTTTCTAATGTAAATAAATCTAATTTAGCTAGCCTCTCCTCATAAGTTAGAATGTCCATCCCCTTTATTAATTTGGTGGCTCTTCTCTGCACTCTCTCTAGTTCCAGAATGTATTTTCTTAGGATTGATGCCCAAAATTGTACTCCATATTCAAGGTGTGGTCTTACTAATGCTTTGTAAAGGGGCATAATTATGTTTATTTCCCTTACATCCATTGCCCGTTTGATGCAAGATAAGATCTTGTTTGCCTTTGCAGCTACTGCATGACATTGGGCACTATTGCTAAGCCTGCTGTCTACAAGCACTCCTAAATCCTTCTCCATCAAGGATTCCCCCTATATATCTCCATTTAATTTGTAAATCGCCTTTTTATTCTTGCATCCCAAATGCATAACCTTACATTTATCTGTATTAAACCTCATCTGCCATTTACCTGCCCACGTTTCCAGTCTCCCCAAGTTTTCTGAAGAGAAATTACATCCTGCTCTGATTCTATTACCTTACACAATTTAGTATCATCAGCAAAGATGGAGACTTTGCTCTCGATCCCAACCTCAATGTCATTAATAAACAAGTTAAAAAGCAGAGGTCCCAGTAACGATCCCTGAGGTACTCCACTCACGACTTTAGCCCAACCTGAAAAAGTTCCATTTATGACAACCCTCTCTTGTCTGTCCTTTAACCAGTTTTCAATCCAGGTGCATATATTATTACCGAGTCCAATTTTCTTTATTTTGTACACCAACCTCTTGTGTGAAACCGTATCAAAAGCATTTGCAAAATCTAAGTAGACCACATCAACTGCATTTCCCTGGTCTAAATTCCTACTTACCTCCTCAAAGAAACAAATAAGGTTAGTTTGGCAAGATCTATCCTTCATAAATCCATGCTGACTATTAATAATAATTTTGTTTTCCATTAGGTATTCCTGAATATTATCCCGTATTAAACCTTCAAGTAGTTTCCCTACTATTGAAGCCAGGCTTACAGGTCTGTAATTTCCCGGTTGTGATCTAGCTCCCTTTTTAAATATAGGCACCACATCTGCTTTACGCCAATCTTGTGGTTCTGAGCCTGTGGAAATGGAGTCCTTGAATATTATATATAATGGTTTTGCTATTACTGAGCTTAACTCTTGGATGTATGCCATCGGGGCCAGGTGCATTATTTACTTTAATTTTTTCAAGTCGCTTATGAATTTCTTCCTCAGTTAACCAATTGATCATTAATATGGAGGTTGTGGCTTCCTCCTGCAGCACTACTATTGAACTTGATTCTTCCCTGGTAAACACAGAGGCAAAGAATTTGTTTAATTCCTCAGCTTTTTCCTTATCTCCAATAATCTGCCTACCCATCTCACACTGAAAGGGTCCTATATGTTCTTTTCTCATTTATTTGTTATTATGGTACTTAAAGAACTTTTTTGGGTTGACCTTACATTCTATTGCAATCCTTTTTCATTATCCATTTTTGCTAATTTGATTGCCCTTTTGAAATTTTTGTTACATTCCTTATAATTCTGATACGATGTCTCCGTCCCTTCTGACTTAAAGAATCTAAACGCCTTCCTCTTCTTGTCCATTTCCTCCCTTACCTGTTTATTTAGCCACATTGGTTTTGACTTATTTCTTTTATACTTATTACCCAAGGGTATACACTGATAAGTGTGCTTTTCTAACAATGTTTTAAAGACTGCCCATTTATCTTCTACATTTTTCCTTGCAAAAACATCATCCCATTATATTACTACTAGATTAGACCTCAGTTTAATACAATCTGCCTTTCTAAAGTTTAACGTCTTTGTTGAACCCAAGTAATCTGTTTTTTGATCATTTATTTCAAATGAGACCATGTTATGATCACTGTTACCCAAATGTTCCAGGTCTTGAATATTTGTTATTACTTCTACATTGTTTGATATGACCAAATCCAGAACTGCCCCTCTCCTGGTAGGTTCCTCAATAATTTGGGTCATATAATTGTCTTTAAGCACCCCCAAAAACCTGTTTCCTTTTGTTGTAACGCTAATCTCATTGCCCCAGTCTATGTCTAGATAATTAAAATCCCCCATTATGCAAACATGACCCAGTTTTGATGCCTTCTCCATTTGCAAAAGTATTTTAGCTTCCTCAATCTCACAGATATTTGGTGGTTTATAGCATATTCCCACAAACATTTTCTTTATACTTTTACCTCCACTGCTGATTTCTATCCACAAAGTCTCTACATTTTCATAATTCCCTTCATAGACATCATCCCTTATAATAGGTTTTAGATCCGTTTAACATATAAACATACTCCACCTCCCCTTCTATTTGTTCGATCCTTCCGAAAAAGAGAATAACCCTCTAAATTAACTGTCCAGTCATGAGTTTCATCCCATCATGTTTCAGTAATGCCTATGATATAATAGCTCCCTTGCAGCGATTAATTCAAGTTCCCCCATTTGATCTGTCAGGCTTTTTGCATTAGCAAGCATGCATTTAACTTTTTTTCAGCCTGTACTATTATCTTATGTGCTCCTTCCTTTCTGCTCCCAATTGGTTTAGTCTTTAGAAGTTTTCTAGTATTATCTGTATTTACTATGGGTGTCTCACTGCTTGTCAAACGTGCACTTGCCCCCATTCTACCTCCATAACGCCTTGTATCCTCATCTATTCCATTTAGTTATTATCTGTTTCATTCCCCTCCCCCCTCCATCCTAGTTTTAAATCTCCTCCTTTTCAGCATTCTCCCCCCTAGCACAGAAGATCCCTCTTCATTGAGATGCAATCCGTCCCTAGAATATAGATGGCACCTCTCAGAAAAGGAGTCCCAGTGCTCTAAAACCCAAACCCCTCCTTCCTGCACCACTTTCTTAGCCATGCATTAACCTCCCTGACCTCTGACTGTCTCCCTGCGGTAGCTCATGGCACTGGTAGTATTTCAGAATATACTACCTTGGAGGTCCTTGCCTTAAGCTTTTGGCCTAGATCCCTGTAATCATTTTTAGGACCCTCCAACTTTCTCTAACTTTGTCATTATTTTGATTCTTTTTTTTAGGAGCAATGATTTGCCCATCTTTGCCACTGGGGGACTAAAAATGTTGGGGTAACGCTATTCCAAGGTAGTACTCAGCGGCATTATAGCGGGAAGGATCAACAGCCGTTCACTTGACTAGGAGTTACATTAACTGTGTGTTACCCCACTCCTCGCTGTATCAAACAGGGGATTAGGGACAGAGACTTGGTAGATCCTTATATGTTGGATCAATACAACACTTAAATATCTTGCAAGAAAAATAGTACTGATATCTTACCCTAATACTAAGAATTCAGCCTAGGTCAGAAGTGGATATGGAGGAGAACTTGTGTCAGTAATAAGATTTCCGGTCACATTCCTTATTTGTACATTTTCTTACTATTTAGGCAGTTGTTGTTGTTTGTCATCTCTTTTCTTTACATGCAATGACTATCTAAGTGTCTTGAGAATCCCATGATTATCTAAGCTTGTCCCATGAGTATGCAACTTGCCATTGGGTTGTGCTGTTCTCTCTAGTGTATGATAAAGACGTTTGAACATGCCTTTGCACACAAACTTATAACTCAGAAATGCAAGATTTAATTATCACTCCTAAGCATAACACCGTTTGGTTTGCAAATAATATATATACTAGCTGATATACCTGGCGTTGGCCGTGAAGTAATTTTCCCGCTCCCCCTCTGTCTCCGCTCCCCTCTCTCTCTGCTCCCCTCTCTTTCTCCCCATTCACCTCTCTCTCTCCCCCTTCCCCTCTCTGCCCCCTCTCTCCTTCTCCCCCGTTCACCCTTGCATCTCACATCACTCTTCGCACCTGCACCTCACATCACTCTCCCCCCCTTCACCTCATATCACTCTCCCCCCTGCACCTCACATCACTCTCCCCCTGCACCTCACATCACTCTCCCCCCCTGCACCTCACATCACTCTCCCCCCTTCACCTCAAATCACTCTCCCCCTGCACCTCACATCACTCTCCCCCACTGCACCTCACTCCCCCCCTGCATCTCACATCACTCTCCCCCATGCACCTCACATCACTCTCCCCCTTCACCTCACATCACTCTCCCCCCCCTGCACCTCACATCACTCTCATAGAGGGTGTGAGTCGGCGGGGTGGGTGGAGGGTGTGAGGCTGTGTTATAAGGCAGGTGGAGGGCGCATGAGGCAGCGGTTGGAGGGTGTGAGGCTACGCGGCAGGTGAGGGTGTGAGGCAGCTGGCCGGATGGATTGTGTGAGGCGGCGGTTCTCTCGTTAGGGTGGGAGGGTGGAGGGCGCATGAGGCGGCGGGGCGGGTGGAGGGTGTGAGGCATGGTGGGTGGAGGTGAGGTGCAGCAGGTGGAAGGTTTAAGGCAGTGGCTCTCCCGCTAGGGTGGGAGGGTGGACGACGCCTGAGGCGGCGGGTGGAGGGTGTGAGGCTATGCGGCAGGTGGAGGGTGTGAGGCGGTAGGCCGGTGGGGTGGGAGCCTGGAGGGCGTGTGAGGCAGCGGTTGTCCCGCTGGTGTGTTATGCAGCAGGTGGAGAGCGCGTGAGGCAGCTTTTTTTCCGCTCGTTTGTTATGCGGCGGGTGGAGGGTGTGAGGTGGCGTGGCGGGTGGAGGGAGTGAGGCGCGGCGGGTGGAGTGTGTGAGTGAGGCGGGATGGTACCTGGCATCCGCGGTGTGAGGAGGCTGTGAGGGTGAGGGCGTGCGTAGCCCGGTTCGTGACATCACCCCACCCTGCAGGCCAATCAGCAACCGCACAAACCCACACACAAACAATTTTTCAGTTTTATATATGTAACGGGTATTCCACCCCACCCAATCGCATATATAGTGTGGGTGAGTAGAACATGCAGTGTTACCGGTGTGGTGCGTATACCTGTAGGCTCACAGGAGGGCTGAGCTTCCGCCACTGGGAACCTGGGGCAATTATACTAGGGGTAACCACTTACTCAATAGGTGCAGCGCCTCCACCTGCGATGGCTCCCACCAGAGAGGGAGTGGATCCTCGCAGGACAAACTCAATGATCACATACACAATGGGGTATAATAACTAAGGACTTTACTAACATGTAATACGACACATCACATTCATAATATAACCTGTGTCCCTCTCAGGAGGAGACACTAACCGTGACGTCTCGCAGGACGATTCCCCAACACGAGGTGATCCCACCCAGTGTCCAAAGAACCCCACCCAATGTCCCGCACTCTTGCAGAGAGTCAATGGGTGACTGCGCAGTCACTATTAAGCTAAGGGCCCGGTGGTGCACTTAGAACTGTAGATACCTGCCGAGCACTCCAGTGCTCGGATCAGCAACGCTTCACAAAGGGTCAGACGCGTGATGAATCCGTCTGATCCTATCCTGGCGATATTCTCTGTGACCCCAACGTGGGTCCGAACTCCTTCACTGGAACCGCAGCATCCGCTGAGTCCCTCACTAACGATACAGCAACGTGACACACCCTGCACTACAGGCCGTCCCTATAGCACAGCATCCTTAAGTGGCTTAAGGGTCACTCTCCTAGGGCCTTCGGGGTTGCCTATCCTATATAGGTAGGTCTTGTACCCACCCTACTCATAATACGGGCCCTGGGCCATGGATCCCCGGACTGGTTACCGCTATGAACCCCCCCCCAGTTGCCTCGTACTACGCGCAACGCCGCCCTGGGCTATGGCTCCCCGGATTGGTTACCGCTATGAAACCCCCCCAGTGGCCTCGCCACTCGCGACACGGACCCTGGGCTATGGCTCCCCGGACTGGTTACCGCTATGAACCCCCCAGCTGTCTCGTGCCACTAATTCACAACAGGACCCTGGGCTATGGCTCCCCGGATTGGTTACCGCTATGAAACCCCCCAGCTGTCCCTATCTTCCCTTCTGTTCCCCAGTTGCTAACTAAAGTAAGTGACAGGTTCCCTATCCTGAGGGCTGTCCCTGGCAACACTCACACTACTGGGGGACTCAGGGCCATCTTGGGCCAAGGGGGTGCTGGCCTAGTACAGGGAGTCCCTCGCTCCTGTACCCTACCTCCTTCCCTTGACTGCTCCTTCCTCTGACTGACAACGTAGCTGCAAGCCCGCCAAATGTATCCACTTGCTTTCCTGGCAGTCCTGCAGCCCTATTGGCTCCTATGAGGCACCTGGTGCCTCCCTCGCTAAGCACTATGGGAATTGTAGTCCCTGGGCGCCTGTAATAACATTGGGGCCGCGTGCGTGCCTTTCCTATGCCTGCACTAGCTCCTAATGGCCGCCGCAACCTCTCCCTGTCTATCCCTACTCTCGCGCGACCCTCCTGGCTGGCTCCTACACTCGCGCTATCACTGCGCATGCGCGAGTGGTGGAGTAATGGCGGCGCTCTCTTCGCCAGCCGCCGGGACCTTAGAGACGCGACCGCGGCCTTAGCAACGGCCCGATCGCGTCCCCGGCAACCGGCCCGCTCGCGGAGACAGCGCACCGCTCCCTGCAACGGCCCCCACCCTTGGGATGGCCGTCGGGTCTGCCGCTGGCCAGCGGCAGCACCCGGCATCTCTCCTGGCCACGGAGGCTCCCTAGGAGGACGAAGGGGAAAACAGGTGACCTGGCTACACTCTCCCCCTGGTGAAATACCCAACGCCCTCGCTTGGGGAACGACATCACATGGCACAATTTTACACAGTGAAAAATGGCATGGCATACCCCGTACACTTAACAGATCGACTGCAACATCCTCAAAACATGGCACATTTTCACACAATGAAAAATTACATTGCATATCACACCCACTATTACCCGAGGCCAGCTGAGTATCAGCTGCTTGCTGAGACCAGTTGTGGGGTGCCCCTAACTGATCAGATGGGGGTACCTCACTTTTGCGTCCGTGAGCCTCCCCGGGGTGAATCTCTCGGAAAGCACACTCTGGCGTAACAGTCACTGCTTCAGTGCTACTTCCTCCCCCTGGTGGAAGGAATAGCGCAGTGTCCTTCACACCAACCTTTACTTGATCATCCATGGCCTGGAAGCAGCAGGCCAGGCGGCCAGGACCTTTCCCTCGGTCCACTACGTGACGAATGGGCCGCTTCTTCTTGGGCGCAAAGGAGGCAACTTCTACCAGCTCCTTTGCCACATAGTCTTTGTCCCTACATACGTGCTCAGCTTCCACTGAGAAGCGAGAACGGGACACTGTCTCTTTACTCAAAGTCTCTGCTTCACCTGGCAGGGGGTAAAGAGTAGACACCTTACCCCTGCGGTGATCCTCGGTGGCCAACAGGTCCTCGGGGACGCTGTCAGTTCCCACCTCGGCTGTCTCGGGACCTGCCCCCTGTACTTCTGGGGCAGTCCACTTGCTGTCCTTAAACTCGGGAGCGTTGGATCCCAGTCCTGGGACCATTTGGGTTGGAGCGCACGGGCTCTCACTCAGATCAGGAACCGTAACTCTGGCCTGTTGCACGGCCACCTCCATCGGAGCCTGTGGGGAGCAAGGGGGTTCCTTACCACTCTGCTGGCTTGCGATGGGTTTCTCTTCTTCTGGAACGATAGGCAGTGGGTACTGGTCCACTCGCACTGCAGGACAGCTATCTTCTAGGGGGGACACCTCCGCCAGGACGCGATGTCGAGTGGAGCCATTCGCCCAGGTGTCCAGACTTAAGAAGCTATCGTGCTCCGTGGTCACCTGGAGGCTCACACCCAACACCCCTGGGGCAGTCAACTCACCCTTGTCGTCGTCAACAGGTACTGATCCCAAGCCTGGGACCGATGGTACCTCTGTAGGCCGGACTGGCCGTGGTAGGGCACACGGGCCCACAGCAGGCTCTGTATGCTGTGATTCCTCTGTCTCCTCTGCTGGTTCGGCATGCTGGGGAACAATAGACTTCAATAAACGCACACCGCAACACTCACAGTAGGACCACCATGTCAATGTCTCTCTAGAACAGTCACAAGTGGGGCTAAAACACTGTATGCCCATTTCTCCTTCCACCTCGATGGTCCTGTAGTCGAGGGGTAACCGAGACACATGGGCTCCCTGAACATGGGCTTCTTGCAGGCAGGAGCACATAAAGAGAAGAGAATCTACTCCGGGCGCGCTCCAGGCTACATACGCATTAGGGTGTATCCCTTGACAGTCTATCTCGTCCTCATGCATCATCTCATCCTCAGAGATCAGAGTGTCAATCACAGCGTCCACGTATGGTTGAAGATAACCGTGCTTGCTCCCCCTGGTGGAATCTAAAGGAAGGGCACGTTTTACAAGGGAGTGGTTTTCGCTCTGCACTGAGTCACTCACATTACGGGGGCGGGGCTCTGGTTTTCCCGCCAGTCCCGGATGGTTTTCTGTAACCTTTTTCTGAGCAGCCTGGCAGTCAGAAGCACGTGTGTCATCTTGAGTTGGCGGGAGCCGCCATTTTAGGTGGGACTCACTGTTAGCCTCCCCTGCTGCAGGAGCCTCCATTTTAACTACAGTCCTGTCAACTACACTGCAGCTTTTTGCATAGATCATGAGACAGTCCCCTGCGGAAGACTCGTGGAGTGTTAATACATGGGGAACAGTCTCTAGGCATATGTCATGCGTGGTGAACAGGAGATAGGTAATCCCCCGGCCGTCAGTATCCAGCCTTAAGTCTGTCACCCGGGCAGTGGCCAATTCCGGGCAAGTTCTTACTTGGGCGCGCATAGTGGACAATACCGTATCATGGGATACTCCGGCCACTACAAACACGCGCCTTGGGGATAATTGCCGCGCTAAGGCCCAGTCATCGACGTCTTGCGGTGACGGCACCGCCATGATGAAAAATATGAATGGGACAATTTGAAAAATTGAAAACAGGGCACCCCAGGTCTATCTCAGCAGCGCCTCCAAATGTAACGGGTATTCCACCCCACCCAATCGCATATATAGTGTGGGTGAGTAGAACATGCAGTGTTACCGGTGTGGTGCGTATACCTGTAGGCTCACAGGAGGGCTGAGCTTCCGCCACTGGGAACCTGGGGCAATTATACTAGGGGTAACCACTTACTCAATAGGTGCAGCGCCTCCACCTGCGATGGCTCCCACCAGAGAGGGAGTGGATCCTCGCAGGACAAACTCAATGATCACATACACAATGGGGTATAATAACTAAGGACTTTACTAACATGTAATACGACACATCACATTCATAATATAACCTGTGTCCCTCTCAGGAGGAGACACTAACCGTGACGTCTCGCAGGACGATTCCCCAACACTAGGTGATCCCACCCAGTGTCCAAAGAACCCCACCCAATGTCCCGCACTCTTGCAGAGAGTCAATGGGTGACTGCGCAGTCACTATTAAGCTAAGGGCCCGGTGGTGCATTTAGAACTGTAGATACCTGCCGAGCACTCCAGTGCTCGGATCAGCAACGCTTCACAAAGGGTCAGACGCGTGATGAATCCGTCTGATCCTATCCTGGCGATATTCTCTGTGAGACATACAAGCAATGGGGGAGCGTGGGATTAAAAAAACATTTGACAATAAAAAACAATAAAATACAATAAAATTAATGTGGTTACAACAATATTGCTGGGGGTTGGTGAAAATATTAAATACACTTACACGGCCATGTGCAAGCGGACACGGTAATGTGGTTTCTTTAAGCAATTCCAGTCACTCCCAACAACAGGTAATGGTGGTTTAGAGGGTTTTGAAATAAATATATAAATATATCTGTACTCACACGGCCATGTGTGAGTCCTTGCAGGAAATTGGTAACTTTGGGGTTAAATTAACCCATCTGCATCTCCCCCCAGTGTAGACTCTTCTTTGTTTGCAACCAACGTGGGATTCTAACTCCAGTCTTGGGCAGGAACTTTAGAGCTACGCGTTTCGTCGAATCATCGACTTCCTCAGGCTCATATTCAGAATATGAGCCTGAGGAAGTCGATGATTCGACGAAACGCGTAGCTCTAAAGTTCCTGCTGAATTTGGCCCAACGTGGCTCCCGTAGCCGGATCAACCAGGCAGCCATTGCAGATAAGGAGAAAAAGTTTTGTTTTTTTTCCTCCTGCATCACGGACGCGTGATTGGCAATAACGGCTGCTTAAACTGTATCCTGGACTGCACGAGGAGGCCAGGGGTCCAACCACTATGTATGTATGTGAGTCTTGTTGTACCAATTGCTTTTAAAACTAATAAATGTGTTTTAAACCCCACTGACAACGTGCCTCACTTTCTCTACCTACTCCCCCCCCTACTACCACCACTGGGGAGAGTCCCCATCTGATGCCCAAGACTGGAGTTAGAATCCCACGTTGGTTGCAAACAAAGAAGAGTCTACACTGGGGGGAGATGCAGATGGGTTAATTTAACCCCAAAGTTACCAATTTCCTGCAAGGACTCACACATGGCCGTGTGAGTACAGATATATTTATATATTTATTTCAAAACCCTCTAAACCACCATTACCTGTTGTTGGGAGTGACTGGAATTGCTTAAAGAAACCACATTACCGTGTCCGCTTGCACATGGCCGTGTAAGTGTATTTAATATTTTCACCAACCCCCAGCAATATTGTTGTAACCACATTAATTTTATTGTATTTTATTGTTTTTTATTGTCAAATGTTTTTTTAATCCCACGCTCCCCCATTGCTTGTATGTCTCTATATCTTTAAAAGGGTTCCGGATTAACCCTTCCCTGGGGTTGCAGCAGAGGGGAACTCCATGCTGGCTCAAAGCATCTGTCATAGAGCCGTGGTCTAACTTACTGCCACATTGTAAGCACACCTCATATATTAAGCTTAAGGTAAGCGCCAGGTTTTTTCCTATTGATATTCTCTGTGACCCCAACGTGGGTCCGAACTCCTTCACTGGAACCGCAGCATCCGCTGAGTCCCTCACTAACGATACAGCAACGTGACACACCCTGCACTACAGGCCGTCCCTATAGCACAGCATCCTTAAGTGGCTTAAGGGTCACTCTCCTAGGGCCTTCGGGGTTGCCTATCCTATATAGGTAGGTCTTGTACCCACCCTACTCATAATACGGGCCCTGGGCCATGGATCCCCGGACTGGTTACCGCTATGAACCCCCCCCAGTTGCCTCGTACTACGCGCAACGCCGCCCTGGGCTATGGCTCCCCGGATTGGTTACCGCTATGAAACCCCCCCAGTGGCCTCGCCACTCGCGACACGGACCCTGGGCTATGGCTCCCCGGACTGGTTACCGCTATGAACCTCCCAGCTGTCTCGTGCCACTAATTCACAACAGGACCCTGGGCTATGGCTCCCCGGATTGGTTACCGCTATGAAACCCCCCAGCTGTCCCTATCTTCCCTTCTGTTCCCCAGTTGCTAACTAAAGTAAGTGACAGGTTCCCTATCCTGAGGGCTGTCCCTGGCAACACTCACACTACTGGGGGACTCAGGGCCATCTTGGGCCAAGGGGGTGCTGGCCTAGTACAGGGAGTCCCTCGCTCCTGTACCCTACCTCCTTCCCTTGACTGCTCCTTCCTCTGACTGACAACGTAGCTGCAAGCCCGCCAAATGTATCCACTTGCTTTCCTGGCAGTCCTGCAGCCCTATTGGCTCCTATGAGGCACCTGGTGCCTCCCTCGCTAAGCACTATGGGAATTGTAGTCCCTGGGCGCCTGTAATAACATTGGGGCCGCGTGCGTGCCTTTCCTATGCTTGCACTAGCTCCTAATGGCCGCCGCAACCTCTCCCTGTCTATCCCTACTCTCGCGCGACCCTCCTGGCTGGCTCCTACACTCGCGCTATCACTGCGCATGCGCGAGTGGTGGAGTAATGGCGGCGCTCTCTTCGCCAGCCGCCGGGACCTTAGAGACGCGACCGCGGCCTTAGCAACGGCCCGATCGCGTCCCCGGCAACCGGCCCGCTCGCGGAGACAGCGCACCGCTCCCTGCAACGGCCCCCACCCTTGGGATGGCCGTCGGGTCTGCCGCTGGCCAGCGGCAGCACCCGGCATCTCTCCTGGCCACGGAGGCTCCCTAGGAGGACGAAGGGGAAAACAGGTGACCTGGCTACATATATATAGATTTTTTTATCACAGATTTCGTTGCAAATCCCTATTCTTTGCATACCCATTAGCAGTTTGACTTTGCAAACCTCTACAATCTTCAGATACTCAGAACATTTTTAAATGTCCCCAAAGTGTGGAGACAGCGGCAGTCTTCCAATGTGGCAAGGCAATGGGGAGTTTTGGAGCATCTATAGAAACACATGAGATAATACCATACCAAAACCTGTATACTGTATACTGTATACTGTATACTGTATAAAAAGTTTTATTTTTCATTCTTTATCCATTGATATTTGTAATATTTTCTATCCTCGGTATGTTTAGTTACCATCAAATAATCAATCTGCCTGCGAACCGCTAATTCAAATAAAGCTTTATTATATTTTCTTAACAACAATATATACCGTGTATATATATATATATATATATATATATATATATATATATATATATATATATATATATATATACAGTGTTCGACAAACCTATACATTTGCTCGCCCCGGGCGAGTGGATTTAACCCCCGGGCGAGTAAATATTGGCCCAAGCATCACACGTTTGGTACTAGGTGGCGAGTAGATTCTTTTGTGTGGCGAGTAGATTTTTTGGTGATTTGTCAACCACTGTATATATATATATATATATATATATACAGTGTTCGACAAACCTATACATTTGCTCGCCCCGGGCGAGTGGATTTAACCCCTGGGCGAGTAAATATTGGCCCAAGCAGCACACGTTTGGTACTAGGTGGCGAGTAGATTTTTTTGTGTGGCGAGTAGATTTTTTGGTGATTTGTCAACCACTGTATATATATATATATATATATATATATATATATATATATATATATATATATATATATATATATATATATATATATATATATACACACACACACACACACACAGCCTCTGGCAGCTTTCCTGGGGCCAAGGATTAGTTTCCACTGCCCTCCCCCTACCCCCCCCCTCTGTACCTTGTGAGCCCCTCTCATTTTTCTCTTACACTCCCCCTCTCATATACCTCCTCTCTCCCCCATGTATTTCTATCCCCTTATTACACTCCCCTTCTCACCCTCTCCCCTCATCAATTTCTCTCCCCTCTCGCTCTCTCACTCTCACCTGTCCCCATCCTTGTCTTACATCATTCTTATATCAGTCTTGCTCACTCTCCCCACTCTTACACCCCAAACACCCTTCCTTTCATCCTCACTCACTTCCCTCACTCCCCCTTCCCCCTCTCTATTACTCTCCCCCGCTTATACTCTCCTCCCAATCCTCCAACTCTCTCCCCTCCCTCTTTGTGCTTTCACTCTCCCCACCTCCTCCTCTCTCACTCAATACCCCCTTGTCTCACTCAATCCCACTTCTTCAATTCCCCTTCCTTTCAAATCCCACTCCCTCTCTCAATCCCAATCCCCCTTCGCAAACATTTCTTCCCCCCCCCCACACACACGCAATCCCCACCGCATACTCACACACTCTCCCACGCCCACCATTTTACCCGAGGCCCAAGACCAGCACTGACTAGTGGGAGGGGCTTTGTTTGATGGCCAAGCTGCAGCTGTGAAGAGCTGGGCTCAACTTGCAGCACGGGCCAGGCCCCCCCAATGTCACCGGACCCATGGCAGCTGTCCAAGGATTTATATATATATATATATATATATATATGTGTGTGATTTATTAACTAAAACCTGAAATTACCAAATATCCCGTTTTTCACTAGTCTGTGAGAAGCACAGTAGTAGGTAAAAATATACTCTGAAGATCATGAGAAGCTTGTTGCAATCACTGAAAATATGTATCATTTCAAATAAAGTATCAGATTCAAGAACACCCTTCCTACTTTATGTCCCACATACTGCGGGCTCATGGAAACCCGCGCAGGTTCAGTCTTCCAGAAATGTTTTTGTATCTCTTCCTTAAAAATGACACGTATTACATTTTCTGCCTGACCAGCTCACAATCTCAATTCGTTTGGCTGGAGTCTGTGGTCAATTTAGTTATCTGTTAAATGCTGTAAATGAACAGCAGACCGACTGTTCCTGCACTTTATCCATCTGTTTGCACAGTGCTGGCGTGTGGGTGATGCCATGAGCTGTTATTGTTGACATGATACATGTTTAATGTCTGAAGCTACTTAACACGCATTGCATGTCTCTACTTTATTGGTTTGCAACACACTGACGTATAACATTTCTGAGACTGTGTAGGTATCTAGTCTAGGTCATATCCAGGAGATCCCCACATTGGCGTCAATGCCGGAACTTTGTAAGCATCTCCCTCTGTCTGTTCCTGTATTCCCGGGAAAACCACTTGTTCCTTGCTATTCTCCTGCACCCGATGGCTTCTCTCAGGGGATTTATCTCTGTTCACAGATAACAAGCACAAGCACCTGACAGGTCACAGACCTAACACTGGAATAGTTTCCCAGGACAGAGTTTTTGGTTGATCATTTTGTTTCCAATAGCTACTGCTTTATTGATCAAAGTAGAGATGAGAAGAGTAGAGCACCGTCGAAAACAGGAGTCAGGAGAGGATCCAAATAACAAAAAGTCTTTAATGGAGTTAGTACAGCATAGGGGAAAACCTCCTACGCGTTTCAAACGTCTTGTTCTTTATCAAGGAGGTGTTCGTGAGTTTACATCCCTTATTGTTGCCTTATTGCCCCCAATGAAATTGAGTGTGGTGAGTTTTCTCATTCACTTTCGTTTTTCAGGGATTTATGACGTTATCTGGTTATATGGACTGACTCACTGATATGTCATACACCTACCTATGTTTTTGGGAATTATCTTTCATTCTATAGCTGGGTATTTGAGCATTCTGACAACGCTCTTTGCTTTATTTATCACACTGTGTGCCCATGTAGAGCACCCAACTGTCTCAAACCCCTCGTGTGGATCGAATTGTCTTAGCACCAGATTATTATATTAATATAATATTGGGTTTACACATGACTATCTTATATCCATCCAGCTGAGTCTTCTCTTTGTAGGGTCTATATGGAGATTTCAGAAACCCCCAAGGTCTGGAAAAGTGTAAATCCGCAATCTGTGGGAATAATGTATGAAATTGTGCATGCGAGGAAGCAACAAGGTGCCGAGTATACATGACGGGGATATTGGAGAGATAAGTGTACACGCTCACAATCACATCTCTGTCACCAGCACTCACCAAAACCACTATTTCCCCTCCAACACTCACAAATCTATGAGCTATGCACACTCACCATGAGTACTACAGATGCAGCGGCCGTTATTCGAACAAATCTCGAAATGGAATTTCGGAGATGCCCGTGATCCTCACAAGTTTTGTCGAGGCAGACTAACGGTGCTTTGTATTAACACAGCAGGGGTCCCTGCTCTGTGAGTCCTTCCAGGGTCTGCCTGTCTGTAATAGACGCACAATCGCAGGGGTTTTATTAAAATTCTAACATTACAGTAAGGTAGCAGGGGGTCTCCGGAGCTGAACAAAGTTGATTTCAGCCTCAGGGAACCCCTACTTCCTGAGTTACAAGCCCAGGTATGGGGTGCCGGTATCCCCATGTAAAAATCCACGTGGGATGTAAACAAAGCAACTGCAGCTGACCATCTCGAGTCCACCACGCTGTGTGGCGCCAGATGTACCAGGTAAATGTTCGAATAATGGCCGCTGCATCTGTAGCAAATACACTCATTCACACGCACATCTTTAAATAGTGGGGGAATAATAAGTTACTCAACGTTTCTAAATTGCAATTGTATTAAATGTACAGAAAGTCATCAGTTTGTTGGACTTGAAGACTTTCACATAGACAGCAGCACATTTCAAAGCCGTCAACATGTTTTCTATGAATCAAGTGTTAGACGCTACTCATGAAAATTGCGAACATTATTCGTTGTGTCGCATCATCAATATCTTTAGGCCAGCTGCAAAAAAAGATAGAAAACAGCAAACAAAATAAACAAGGAATTAAATTATAAAGACAGGGAAAATAGAATAATCGCATGCAGCCCCTGTACATACTGCGTATACGGTACTGTTATATGTCACAGATTCAATGCTGCAATCCACACACTTGTAAAAGTGCAGATCTGCCGTCAAAGCCACTATTATAATAATCTTCAAGTTGTCGCTGCGATCAGAGGTTTATACACACAATGTTTCAAGCTCGGCTCTGTCCCATAAATAATTTTATTGAATACAACGATTAATAAGCAATTAGAGTCACTATTAATATTGGTGCTTTAATAAGGCACCTCAGAGATAACCTCCATCAGACGGCACCTATGGGTAAGTCCCTGCAGTTCCCCAACTTTAGCCTGCTGCGTCTCAGTCCCGCGTCCTCCATGTAAATTGGTGCGTGTTCCACCTTGATACGCACACCCATTGGATATTGTTTTCTCCAGCATATTTTAACCATTAACCATTGGTGTACCCAATGATAGCATCTAGCGATAAGTCGGATAAATGATCACAATACAAATACAGCTGAACCCCGTTATAACGCGGTGCTTGGGGTCCACATAATGCGACCACATTATAATGGAGATCGAAAAAAAAATGGCCACCGCGATCAGGGGTTCCACGTCTGTCAGAGGGGGAGAGCTGGGATAACTCTGCCAGCTGTCCACGGTGTCACCCCCACGCAGCACTTGGGCTCTGGGCTTGGGCTCAGATATCAGCTCAGCAGCAGCAGATGGGGTGTGCCATGTACAAGTGGGTCTGTGCCTTCCTCTATCTGTCTGAACGCACCCCTTTGCATGCTCTGTATCTCTATCCTTGTGTGAACAACCACACGCGGACCCGTTACTGTGCTGCCTTTCCATGGACAAAACAAAGCAGGAATGTGTGGTGCCCACCCTAAGCATGTAAAAATAAATCCTCTTCAGCCACCTACTGAAAAATTCAGTCCAGTTTCCATGCAATGTAATATAACACATTTACTATAGGGGTGTAGTTGCTAAAAATGGATTTATATGTAGCCAGGTCACCTGATGGCTAATATTCTACCCTTGGGCTGGCAGTAAGCCCTGGTACAATCAGGCTGCCAGTAGTTGATATGGGGGTTTCCCCCTCCGAGGAGCTGCACTTGAGTGTCAGCGGGTGGCGGTGACATCAGGCCTGGGCATGACCAATCATGAGCCAGACATGGTGCTCTCCTCCTGGCTATACTTAAGGGCAGTACCGCCCCAAATTTGTAGTTGTATCTTCCTCCTCAGAGGAAGTCAGGTCACAAAGGCTGAGATTGGGCCTTCTCCTGTTCTCTTCCCTCCGAGGGAGAGTGAGTGTGGACCATACCTCTGCCTCTACTAGGGAGGCAGGGAAGAGCTAGGACGGCTGCCGGTCTCCTTGGCCTGTAGTGATGGTCCAGGGACCACCATCCAGTTATAGCTATAAGACTGCATTGGGCAGAGGCCTGTCGTTGTTCCTGTACTGTACAGTAAAGTAATACATCGTTCCTGTTCGTAAATACCTCCTGCCTGGTGTGTGACCTTACTGGGGGGGAGAGGTAATAGTTCTACCGTGGGAGATCACCTTCAGTTCCTGGAGCCTAAGGCAGATGGAGGCACTGCACTGCAAAAGAGATATATGGTGTATGAACCCCAGAAGCCTGGTCCTGTGTCCCCACTACCACCAAGAAAGGATAACTATGGCGCTCCCTAGCAATATGATAGACAATGTCTAGACCCCAAAGGAATAATGAGGCACATATGCCAAGGGGAAAAAACACGTAGAATAGTGCGAATACAAAAAAATATATAATACTAGCCCTTGGTGGAAACGGCTGCTCAACCTTGAAGAGGATAATCCCTTGATCTTCAGAGATAGATGCAAGTGTGGAGATGGTGAGCGCACATGGAAAATAGGTAGAAAGGACAAAAAAGCAGTCTGTCAGAATAAAGGGCAAACAATGTATGCAAGTGGGAAGGGAGGGGGAGGGTGGGGAGAGAGAGGGGGAAGGTGAAAAATATACTAAAGTAGATATATTGTACTCACACGGCCGGGGGTGAGCCTGATCTTCATAAATGGTATCTTTACATCGTCCAGTGAGCCCCAGGCTCTATAACATCAACAGCATGGGACATCCACAGTCCCACCAGCCGCCCCACGCAGTCCCAAGTAGGGAGATATCAGGCAGGCAATTAGAATATAGACTTTATTCCAACTTAACAAAGTAAATGCACACTTACAAAGTGTATATGCGCTCTGGTGTTGACAGCGGTCCCGTGATCCCCTGCGCGGTGTCCTTCATCAGAAATTAACTTTACTGTCCTCCTGACTACATATAAATCAATTTTTAGGAACTACACCCCTCCCCCCTCGTCCCCTCCCTTCCCACATTGTTTGCCCTGTATTTTGACAGACTGCTTTTTTGTCCTTTCTACCTATTTTCCACGTGCGCTCACCATCTCCCACACTTGCATCCCTACTACCACTGGCAGAAAACTCAGCCCTCCTGTTACCAGCAGGTATCATGCACCACACGATCTGTAATGGCCAAATCTCCCACCGCGTGGGGGAAACACTGTTACATATAGTTGATGTTTATATGATTATATGTAGTATATGTTTATATGTAGTATGTATGGATATACTACTTATGTAGTTCATTGCTTCTTTGGTACTAACCTAGTCCACTGAGTGCAGAAAAATGGCAACATTAAAAACGCTTAACCCCTGCACTGCCACAGCAAGCATGCAACATATAGTTTAGTGGGGAAATCAATGTGTGATTGTGCTTCCCTAACAACATCACACTTTGCCTATGTTAAATAGAAAGCGAGTGAGTGGGGGGGGGGGGGTGTTGGAACTGCACACTCAGAGCAGCTCCTGGTGCTACAGAATGAATCAAGCAACAAAACAAACAGCTGCTTGCAGGATCCAGAGAAGAATAAAAGGCCAATGGCAAAGTAAGGCAAGGACTGTATAAGGGCCGCACTTGTCTTAACTTAATGCTGCAAAGCTTATTTGTTTCAATCTCTGTTAGTGTCAGAACAACGTCCATCTTCCATAGTCTTGCATTAGGGGTGGTGGTGTGTGTTTCACTGTGTGTGTGTCACCGTGTGTGTGTCCGTCAACAATAAAGCACTGAATATTTGTATTTAAAAAAATGCAGTTTAGCTTTTTAAAAACAGGAGCCGCGCTCAGACTGCGTTATAAGCGGATCCATGTTGTAGCGGATCGCGCTATAACAGGGTTGAGCTTTATCCATCATTAGTTCATAAGCTATAAAGAGTTAACAGAAACAGACAGATCACTTTGCATATAATTTATTTAGAAGATGTTGGATCTTTCTCTCCCCGGAAATAGTCTGACGCTACAAAAGAAATCAGGTACGTGAGGAAAGGTTGTTAAAGTGATGAATAGAAACATTTAGTGTAACAGAATAAATAGGAAGTTGTGGCAGGAATGTATAACTTAAACCAGGGGAGGCAAACTCCAGTCCTCAAGGGCCACCAACAGGTCAGGTTTTCAGGATATCCCTGCTTCAGTACAGGTGGCTCAGTCAAAGACTGAGACACCTATGCTGAAGTAGGGATATCCTGAAAACCTGACCTGTTGGTGGCCCTTGAGGACTGGAGTTGCCCACCCCTGCCTTAAACTCAATATTTTAACCAGCTCAGTGCCCAGTGTAGGATAACTCTAGTCCTACACCAGGAAGACTGGAATGGGACCTTTCGGTGCGGCCATCTCACCGCAGCCAATCAGCCGCCAACACGCAGCCGACGCCGATCAGCCGCAGGATACAGCTCGCCGCCGCCTGTTTCACAGCAAAGGTGAGTGGTAATAGGGATTAGTGTTCGTATTTGTGGTTAACTTTAGGGGTTTTAGGTTAAGGGGTTAACGGTTTAAGGTAAGGGTTTAAGGTTAGGGATTTTAGTGTAAGGGGTTAATGGGTTAGGGTAAGGGTTTGAGGTTAGGGATTTTAGTGTAAGGGGTTAATGGGTTAGGGTAAGGGTTTGAGTTTAGGGATTTTAGGTTAGGGTAAAATATTGAGGGTTTTTTGGGTAAGGGATTAAGGTTAGTGATTTTATGGTAAGGGTTAACAGGTTAGGGGTAAAGGTTAGGGAAAAGAGTTAACGGTTAGGGTAAAGGATTAAGGTTAGGGTAAGGGGTTAATGGATAATGGATTATAGGGTAAGGGGGTTAACAGATTAGTGTAAGGGATTAAGGTTAGGGTAAGGGGTTAACGGGTAAGGGGTTATGGTTAGGATAAGGGGTTAACGGATTAGGGTAAAGAGTTAAGGTTAGGGTAAGGGTTTAATGGGTAAGGGGTTAAGGTTAGGGTAAGGGGTTAACGGGTAAGGGATTAAGGTTAGGGTAAGGGGTTAACGGGTTAGGGGGTTATGGTTAGGATAAGGGGTTAACGGATTAGGGTAAAGAGTTAAGGTTAGGGTAAGGGTTTAATGGGTAAGGGGTTAAGGTTAGGGTAAGGGGTTAACGGGTAAGGGATTAAGGTTAGGGTAAGGGGTTAACGGGTTAGGGGGTTATGGTTAGGATAAGGGGTTAACGGATTAGGGTAAAGAGTTAAGGTTAGGGTAAGGGTTTAATGGCTAAGGGGTTAAGGTTAGGGTAAGGGGTTAACGGGTAAGGGGTTAAGGTTAGGGTAAGGGGTTAACAGGTTAGGGTAAGATATTGAGGGTTATTTGGGTAAAGGAATTAAGGTTAGGGTAAGGGGTTAGGGTTTAAGGTTAGGGTAAAGTATTGAGGGTTCTTTTCGTAATGGGTTACGGTTAGGGTAAAGGGTTAACGGGTTAGGGGTTAAGGTTAGAGATTTTAGGGTAAAAGGTTAGGTATTTTAGGGTAAATGGTTAACGGGTTAGGGTAAGGTATTGTGGGTTCTGGGGTAAGGGGTTAAGGTTAGAGACTTATCATCGCGGCGAAACGCCCGTCGGCTAGCTGTCCCCTGCGGATAAATGCTACACCACGGGGAAGGAGTACTACTGGGGGGGCACACAGTGACCGGTGAGAATGTAAATAAACACACAGTCATGGGAAATAAATTCCTGTCTAAGACTTGGATAAACATGAAATGCTGCTCAGAAAACTATACCAAGGGTGAGATTAATAAAGAGAATATAAGGAACATGCTTAGAGGGAGACCGCTCCCGCCGCTCCCGCCGCTCCCGCTGCTCCCACTGCCGCTGGGCTTGGTACATTGGAGCGTCTCTCTCGCAGTGTTCAATTCATATCTGAGAATGATGCTGTTGCTACCATCACAGATTTTGGGAGTGGTGCAGCCTTTCAGTAACTCGCTGCTTTTATGGTTCTCTGTAATTAAAAAGGAAAGAAGAGACCTGTATGTACTGTATGTAGTCTTTATTTATAAAGTGCCGACAGCGTACTCAGCGCTTTACAAAGACAATACACTTCAGGCGCGGGGAATTATAATAATACTATAAGCGCAGACAGTCAGACAATAGGAAAGCAAATCGCTGCCCCGGCGATCTTACAATCGAAGTAGTTTGTTGGGAGAGTTGCAGAGACAGCGGGTGAGGGAATAAGGGCAGTAGATGGCAGTGCTTGGCCGCACTGGTTGGTAGGAGTGACTGAGTGTGGGACAATAGACATGAGTCCGGGCTGTTGGGATGCTGCATTTGTGATGTGAGTTTTAAGGTTGATCGGTATTAAATTAGATAGGTTAATGCCATTAGCAGGGAAAGAGGTGGCAGGGAGGCGCGGGTGGGAAGAGGTGGCAGGGAGGCGCGGGAGGGAAGAGGTGGCAGGGAGGCGCGGGTGGGAAGAGGTGGCAGGGAGGCGCGGGAGGGAAGAGGTGGCAGGGAGGCGTGGGTGGGAAGAAGTGGCAGGGAGGCGCGGGAGGGAAGAGGTGGCAGGGAGGCGCGGGTGGGAAGAGGTGGCAGGGAGGCGCGGGTGGGAAGAGGTGGCAGGGAGGCGCGGGTGGGAAGAGGTGGCAGGGAGGCGCGGGAGGGAAGAGGTGGCAGGGAGGCGCGGGTGGGAAGAGGTGACAGGGAGGCGCGGGAGGGAAGAGGTGGCAGGGAGGTGCGGGTGGGAAGAGGTGGCAGGGAGGCGCGGGTGGGAAGAGGTGGCAGGGAGGCACGGGAGGGAAGAGGTGGCAGGGAGGCGCGGGTGGGAAGAAGTGGCAGGGAGGCGCGGGAGGGAAGAGGTGGCAGGGAGGCGCGGGTGGGAAGAGGTGGCAGGGAGGCACGGGTGGGAAGAGGTAGCAGGGTGGCGCAGGTGGGAAGAGGTGGCAGGGAGGCGCGGGTGGGAAGAGGTGGCAGGGAGGCGCGGGTGGGAAGAGGTGGCAGGGAGGCGCGGGTGGGAAGAGGTGGCAGGGAGGCGCGGGTGGGAAGAGGTAGCAGGGAGGCGCGGGTGGGAAGAGGTGGCAGGGAGGCGCGGGTGGGAAGAGGTGGCAGGGAGGTGCGGGTGGGAAGAGGCGGCAGGGAGGCGCGGGGGGGAAGAGGTGGCAGGGAGGCGCGGGTGGGAAGAGGTGGCATGGAGGCGCGGGTGGGAAGAGGTGGCAGGGAGGCGCGGGTGGAAAGAGGTGGCAGGGAGGCACGGGAGTGAAGAGGTGGCAGGGAGGCGCGGGAGTGAAGAGGTGGCAGGGAAGCGCGGGTGGGAAGAGGTGGCAGGGAGGCGCAGGTGGGAAGAGGTGGCAGGAAGGCGCGGGAGTGAAGAGGTGGCAGGGAGGCGCAGGTGGGAAGAGGTGGCAGGGAGGCGCAGGTGGGAAGAGGTGGCAAGGAGGCGCGGGTGGGAGGAGGTGGCAGGGAGGCGCGGGCTGGAAGAGGTGGCAGGGAGGCACGGGAGTGAAGAGGTGGCAGGGAGGCGCGGGTGGGAAGAGATGGCAGGGTGGGAAGAGGTGGCAGGTAGGCGCGGGTGGGAAGAGGTGGCAGGGTGGGAAGAGGTGGCAGGTAGGCGCGGGAGTGAAGAGGTGGCAGGGAGGCGCGGGTGGGAAGAGATGGCAGGGAGGCACGGGTGGGAAGAGGTGGCATGGAGGCATGGGTGGGAAGAGGTGGCAGGGAGGCGCGGGTGGGAAGAGGTGGCATGGAGGCATGGGAGAGAGCAGGTGTGTATATGGCTGGGTGCAGGATTAGGAAAGAGATCCCAAGCAGCAAGGAGGAGTACTTAGGGACAGGGTGTGAATAGAGGATTTCTGGGGTGCTTTTTATTGAGGGGTGAGAGAAAGAGAGAAGAGGATTATGGGGGTTCTTTTTATTGAAAGGTGAGAGAGAGAATGAATATCTGGGGGTGCTTTTTATTGAGGCGTGTAGAAGTTGTTGGGAAAGAGGTGTGTAAATAGTGGTGCAGTGTGTAGGCACCGGCATAGGAGGGGACATCACTGAGCAAAATCACATCTAGGGAGGAATCTGCAGTGAGCAGCACACAGCAGCTCTGCTCCTTTCCTCTCTCTCCTCCTCCCCTGCCTCCCCCCTCCTCCTCTCCTCCTCTTCTCTCCTCCTCCTCGCTTCCAAAATCAGACTAGTCCAGGGGACCATCATCACCTTCACTCCCTAGGTCAGTCCTGGCTTCAACATCGTGAAAAATTAGAGCAAGCACACTGCACCATACAGTATTTATCCACCTCAAACATTTCCCTCTACCCCTTACTGTGGCAATTCTGTCACAGATTTTGCCCTGCTGTTTGACAACAGGAAACTTTAGCAAATATAACCCAGGAGTTTTATTGACCATACGATCTACACATGTTATGAAATATAACTAAGGTTTCTATTACTTTTTCACACCACAATTTAGCGAAGTCTGGAGTTGAAAAGCTTCAGAGACCCTAAGTGTTAGGGTGGCCGGATAATTACAAAGTACCAGATACTGGTGCGAAGTATGGGCTATTAACACTTGGTAGCCAAACCCCAGAATTACTGTCGCCAGGTGAGAGGTTGGGCCCGGTATCCTAAGCAGCTTAGGTGTCAAGTTAGCGCATGCTCTTAGCAGAACAGGAAGCAACTTCTGACCTTTTTGTGAGCTACTGGCAAGTCTGGGATAGGTGGGAAAAGTTGTTCCCACGGGAGGATTGGCTGTGTAGGTTAGAGATAGGACCCTTAACCCTATAAAAATGCATGCAGCCCAGTCCTGGAGAGATTCACCCGAGATTCATCTAAGATTCGTCTAAGTTACAGCGTCAGCGGTTCTGGAGTGTGAGGGGTTAACAAGATTGTAACCAATGGATCATGCCCCTCTTCCAGAATTCATTTGAGCTAAGGATTCCCGAACTAATCCTGTAAGGACTTAACGAAAAGATTCCCATTTGGCGGAGATATAGGGGTGGCAACTTGCACCCTAGTCAAGGATTGTCGCACGGCTCAATTCGCGCACCCACTCGCATGCGTGCAGGGGTGCCCAGAGACTTTGTTTACAAGTCATTCGTTCTGTGGACATTTTATTTCGTTTCCCCATCCCAGTAAGTGTTTATCCAGTGAAGAATTATGTGTTTGTCTTAAAAGGAAATAAATTACAATTTATTTTACCCTCCTTGTTGTGCTCAATCCAGAATCCCGGTATTGTGTATGTATTGGGTATATGTGTTGATGAGACCTGGTCTACCGTGACATTGCCCATCCAGTAATACATACACCTCTGTCTGCACCTCCAGTAACACATATACCCCTATGTCTGTCCCTATGTCTGCCCCTCCAGTAATACATACACCCCTATGTCTGCCCCTCAGTATTATTTACACCACTATGTCTGCCCCTCCAGTATTATATACACCCCTATGTCTGCCTCTCCAGGACTTCATTGGTCAAATGCAATAAATGTTGAAGACAGTGAGAGATTGTGCGTGTCTGTGCTCAGGGCGATGAGGATGATATTATTTGACTCTTGTAAAAATTAAATTGGCAACATGTATTTCCTAGCGATTAATCTCTATAACTCTCGAGAAGGACAATCTCACAGTGTAATGATCAAGCCTCGGACTTTCACAACACATCCCTCTACTTGAACAGTGAAAATGCAGCGTCAGTCATTGTCCTGACGTTTTACGCTGGACATTCGTTGCGCTGTCAGTATCAAATCAAATAGAAATGCTGTGATGGCAATATTAGGCAGGAATGAGGTTACCTGACACCAGCTCTGACTTGTATTCAATGCAGTAGGTTTCATTTCCCATGCATTTAATAGCCTGGTTAAATGGACAGTAGTCATTCGTTTTAATGTAACACCCGGGACAGATCAATCCATTTCTCTCTTCCTTTATGTCTGATGGCACTGAAAACAAGTGGAAACGTATTTAATGTGTAGACTGGAAAACATAAATGTACATAAATGTGAGTATATGATATTTTAGTACCTGGATAGATATGAGGGATTATGATGCAGATATACTAAGCAATTCTAAGCCTTAAGGATCCTAACACCCTCTAATGCAATGGCTTTAGCGTGCCCTACTGTTTAGCGTTTAGCGGTACCGCAAGAATCTACAGGCTTCTCTCCCTTTGAGCTGCTATATGGTTGCAGGGTACGGGGACCTCTGGACCTATTCTGTGAGAGGTGGGAGGGGGAGACTACCAATACTGATGCTTCTGTGCTTCAGTGTGTGATAGATCTCAGAGACAGGCTAGAAATGCTCATGGGGTTGGCACAGGACAACTTTAGGGCTGCTCAGACCAAGCAGAAGACTTGGTATGATCAGAATGCCCGTAGCAGAGACTTCATCCCAGGTCAGCAAGTGCTTGTTCTCAAGCCCATTCGGGAGAACAAATTAATGGCTGCCTGGTCGGGACCGTATCCGGTACTACGAAAGATGAACGAGTGTAACTATGTTGTACAGGTAGATGCTGAGACAGGGAGAAATAAAACTTACCATATTAACATGCTCAAGGAGTACATAGCACCGAGTGTGGCATCAGTGCTGGCCATTTGCAGCCCACCAAAGGGGGATCCGGCGAGAAATGCTCTGCCTGATCTCCTGGGGGTGGTTAGGCAGGAGGGTACAATAGAGCAGGTTGCGGTAGGGTCTCAGCTGTCAGATGCCTACCCCATGCCCTGCATGATGAGTTGTTAGATGAACTCACGGGGGCAAGTTTTCTGACGACAATGGATCCCAGTAAAGGTTACTGGCAGATCCGTTTGACCCAGGAGGCTAGGGAGAAGTCTGCATTTATTACCCCAAGTGGCCTCTATGAATTCTTAGTGATGCCATTTGGGATGAAACATGCACCGGCTACCTTTCAATGCCTGGTCAATCGCTTGCTGGAGGGTATGCAAGGGTTTGCAAGGGCATACCTGTCTTTAGTAACTCGTGGGACTCACACTTAGTGGATGTAGCTGCGGTGCTAGCAAGGATTAGGGAAGCGGGACTCACATTGAAACCCACCAAGTGCTTAGTAGGGGTGGCAGAGGTACTGTACCTAGGGCGCTGGGTGGGTGGCGGGTATCTTAAGCCAGAACCAGCTAAGGTGGAAGCTCTAGTGAAGTGGCCCATTCCCAAAACAAAGAAACAAGTTATGGCTTTCTTAGGCACCGCAGGCTACTATAGGAAGCTTGTTCCCCAGTATAGTGCCATTGCCAAACCCCTGACTGACTTGACCCAGAAGCGACAGTCTGTGTTGGTAGTCTGGTCTCCTGCCTGTGAGGTCTCCTTTCAGGTATTAAAGACTGCACTGGCCAGTGCCCCCATCCTTGCGGCACCAGACTATGCCAAAAAGTTCTTGGTGCAGACTGATTCCTCGGATTATGGCATTGGTGCTGTACTCAGCCAAGTGGGGGAGGAGGGCAGTGAACACCCAGTGGTGTATCTGAGCCGCAAGCTGCTGCCCAGAGAGGTGGCATATGCCACCATTGAAAAAGAGTGTCTGGCCATAGTATGGGCTCTAAAGATGTTACAGCCCTATCTATATGGCAGACTGTTTACTGTGATTACAGACCATAATCCCTTGAGTTGGTTGCAGAGTGTGTCAGGGGAAAATGCTAAACTCTTGTACTGGAGTCTTGCCTTTTTGGAATTTGACTTTACCATAAAGCACAAGAAAGGAAGCGAGCATGGCAATGCTGATGGCCTTTCCCACCAGGACAGCCCTCAGGACATTCTGACTTCAAGAGCTGGCAGTTCAGGGCAGTCCCTGTGTTTGAGTGGGGGAGGTGTGACGAGATCAGGGGTAATCAGGCCTAAATAAAGGTGTTATACCCGGCTGATTAACCCCAACCCAAGGGGGTAAAAGTATTTGCACTGCAATACTGTATTTTCCCTGTCCCAGCCTTTTTAACCCCCATTTGCAGGCTATTCCCTGCCTGCTGTAATGAAAGTAAATGCATTGCCTGCTATATCCTTTTGAGACACAAGATAGAGTAGTGAGCGCCAAAGCCAGTGCTGATTGAAGAAGCGTGGCAAAATTTTAAAGAGCCGTTTGTAGAATGGGTATCCATTTCTATCGGTTTGACCCTGTAACCACAAGCCAATTGAATAAGTGGCTTGCGGTTAAGTTCTGAAGGGTTTCACCGATAGAAGGTATCTGTGCCTTGTTAGCTCCGTAACGTGAAAGGCGGAAAGTCAATTGTCGTGGGAATTGTGTCAATTGACCTGAGAATTTGGTGAACTTGGCTCCCACAAGCCAGCATTTCAATTAGGGGGGCTAACTCGAGAACGGAGGCACCCAGCACCCTGGTTTTTGGTGTACAAGTGTAAATAAATAAAACACGAAGATACATATAAAAATTACAGTGATAGTACACCCAGAACATGAAGTTTGAATAAAGTGTGTAAAACTGTGATTTTAAAATGTACAGGCAGGGGCAGTTTTTTCTGTAAGCCCTGGAAAAATCCTCTGACATGTAAATGTGCTAGGGGTGAATGAGCTGAGGGTATTTTCTTACTGGCACTTCAAAGGGGTCCTGCTGAGCCGGCGACCCTCAGTCTGCAAGGAGTGACCGGGATGAAATGCCTCAGAACACCAAATTATATTCATGGCCGGAATTCTAATAAGTTCCAGATCCTGGGCCATTGACACCTTGGGGACTCAGGGGCGCCAGAAAAAGGGTGTATCCAAGGTATGCTAAGTTGCATAGGTGTCAAGCTGACACATGCGCTTTGCAAACCGGAAAGCCGGTTTTGTAAACTGCGGGCAAACGGCGATTGGTAGGTTAAAGATTCACACAGCGGGGATTGGGACATGTTAAGGATACCCTGGATAAGCCTATAACTGTACCCTCAGACCATCCTCAGTGTGATCTTTGACAAAGCCCCATAGGCGAAACGCGTTAGAGCGCTGAGGGGGGACTCCTTCTCCCTTTTTAAATCTGTACCTGTCATGAATTAATAAAGTAATTTTTTTGCACAGTCCAGCCTTTACCCGTTTTTCTTAGCAGTGCCCGCTGATTACTCTCTTCATTGGGAGGACGTTCTCTACTACATTGCCAGCAGCCTGGAGCACGCCGATTCGAACAGACTACTAACAACATATGAGTAAGTGACTACTCTATTATACTTTCATAAGCTACCCCAGGGGACCAGCCACTTTTAGTGCGAGAAATATACGTGAGAGGGGTCCGCAGTTGGTTGCAAAACCACTCTGGTCAACCCTCTGTATATCGCCAGGCTGCTCCCACACTAGGGGAGAGTCAGGAGACTCAGCTTGTATACATTATTCAATCATTAACCTCTGAATGTCTGTCATCGTTTTGAAGTATAAATAGATTATATATTCCTGGAATGACACTCTGTAGCACATAAAAATTTGGGGGGGGCTCCTCCCTTTCAACATTGTATCTCAGTGTGATCCAGATACGATTCATAATGTGACTACGCTTTATGCAGGATTTCGTTCAAGCACAGCGGTAGCGGTTCCAGAAGACAAGGGGTTAATAACATTGCAACTAAGGATTTACCCCAAACTTCGAAATTTGTTAGCCCTGGTGACTCCCGAATGAATCCTAACGAATCTCTATGAAATTCTTTGATTTGTCCAAGTTATTAGATCGGCAAGTTGCGATCTAGCCAAAGTGGACTTTTAACAGAGACTGCATTTCTTGTGCTTTCTCGCAAAGGACAATTTATATTGTTTCCCCATCCCAGTAAGTGTTGTTTTAAGTGTATTCTGAAGTTGTCGTGAGTTTATCTATTAAGGAAATAAATCGCAATTTATTTTGCTCCTTGTTCTGTTCAATCGAGTACCCAGAAATATAAAAAGTGTTGACAAAGTTGTGTCCACCGTGACCGTATGCACGTCAGCTAGACCACAGACCACTTATTCAATTGTCTTTGCGGTTCAGACGTCTGCGGTTTTGAAAGTGATACCCATCTACAAAGGAGCCACTTACTTGCAGGCACACTTATTCACATAGCGCTTAGTTCAGCTCCCCCTTGTGTCGCAAATACAGTTAGCACATTTTTAATTTATTCATTTAACTGCATCTAGCTACTGAGCTGCAAAACAGGGACAATAAAGGTAGTGTAGGGGAAAACATGGTATTATGGTGACAATACATTTTAACCCCTTCAGTCCCAACAGGGTTGAGGGTAACCAGCCGGGCATAATACTTTTATTATTGGCCTGGTTAACCCTCTCCCACCACACCTCCCCCAACTCAAAGCACAGGCTCTGCCCCGACCACCTCGTCCAGTGGTTGGGCTGGCCTGGCAGCTCTTGAGTTTGGTAGTTCACAAGGATTTTCCAGGTGGGAAAGGCCATCCGCATTGCCCTGTTCACTGCCTTCCTCCCCCACTTGGCTGAGTACAATGCCGATGCCATAGTCCGAGAAACCGGTCTGCACCAAATTTTTTTGGAGTAGTCTGGGGCAGCTAGGATAGGGGCACTGTCCAGTGCAGTCTTCAGTGACTGGAAGGCGACTTCACAGGCGGGAGAACAGACAACCAGCACAGACAGTCGCTTTTGGGTCAAGTCAGTCCGGGGTTCAGTCACAGCACTGGGCGATAACCTTTCTACAGTAGCCCAGCTGCCCTCCACGCACCCTGTGCCCCAGATACAACACCTCTACCATCCCTGCTAAGCCGTTGGTGGGTTTTAAAGCAAGCCCTGCTCCACACCCCTTGCTAGCCCGGCAGCTACCTCTACTGGATGCGAATCCCATGTCTGTGTAAATGCAATTATCTGCCACAGGTATGCCCTTACCTCATGCTGCACTCCCTCCAGTACCCTGGGGGACAGGCATCAGAAGGCAGCCAGGTCAATTCTCACCCGGAATGGTGACATAAAAGACTCCCCTATGCAATTCAGGGTGATGAAGGCTGACTCCTTCCTAGCCCCCCTCTCTACACTGCCATTCTTCTCTGCTGATGCACCATAGGCATTCCTATGCAGAGGACGCAGATCACCTGGAAGCAAAGGAGGATCTGTAATATGGGTCCTGCCCAGCTGGTCCGGGAACAGAACCCTATGCTGTCCTGACCTAGCCATGGCTACTGCTCCTGGCTGCCTATTCACCCGGCACCCTAACTCCGCTAGCACCCTTCTAGGCGAACCTGTCCTAACAAAGAGCCCTAGCACTCCCATAGCTACTCCCTGAAACTGTTTCCCCATTCCTGGTAACAGGTTAAGGAGCATCCGCACACAGAGCTTTACCCTCTGACTGTCAGGCATCACTGGGGTGGCAAAACTCTGCCCCTGCCCCAGATTCCTCCAACCAGGTGTAAGGCTGCAACAGCTGGGCTCTCATCTGAGTGACCCCCTGATGCCCTGTTAGTGGAATGGAGTGGGCTTCCCACAATCCTTGCTGCCTACACTCCCTGGGTCCCACTAACAGTCTCCTACCTGTCCAGACTACGTCTAACCTGGTAGACTAACTACGTCTGACCTGGCTCCCTACTCCAGAGCCCGCGGTGCCACAGCAAGTGGCCTAACCCCCCGGACGCCCGCAGTCTCATACCTTCTAAGCTGGGGTCAGCTGTCACTGTATCCCTAAACTCTGTCCCTAACACTAACCACCCACCCTTAGTTTCTAAGTCAGGGGAAATAGGAACAGGTAAAGGGAACAGTAAATCAGTCACTGGTTGTGACTCAGTAGTCTTACCTGTCTGGTCTCCGCAGAGACATCTGGAACCGTTGGTCCTAAATTCCGGGGACAGGGATTAATTCTGTGGTGAAACCTGATGACTGGCTCCTAGGAATCACTGAAAAGGAGCCAGCTCTGATGTGAACACACAGGTAACATGCCCCAAGTCATTGAGCAAAACTGCAGCATCAAACCCAGGCAATACCCCAACCTCCCTCATGCCACGACTGGCAAACCAATCCAAAAAGACCCAGCAACCTGGAGTGACTGTTGTCCTCCATCTGGCATGGTCACTTGCATCCCAGTGCCCGGAAGCAAATCCTCTGGCTGCACCATATTAGGGCGTACAAGGATAATGGTGGCACTGGAGTCCAGCTAGCCGTTCGCTTGCCGGTCTTCAATGGTCACCGTCCGCAGATGCTTCTGCTGGACATCACTGGGCTGCATCCTCATTGACACAACCTGATGTCCTCCGATCACCGCTGCTGGTCCCGAGGTGGCAAGTGCAGGTTCTCCCGTGGACGTCCCTCTGTGGGTTGATTCCACGGCTGTTCTTGGCTCCTCCGTGTGTGCCAGCCGCACACGGTGACCGGCCTCGCAGCTTATGATTGTTGCCCCGGATGGGGTCCCCTGGACCGGTCCCGTTCTGGGCAGTCTGGCCTGAGGTGACCGACCTTGTTGCAGGAAAAACACTGCCTCTCATGTTTAAACTCTGCAGCTTTGGGTGAGTCGCCTTCTGCTGCAGGCTTGTGGGTCCACTGAGGAGTGGTTTTGGCTCCCTTGGCCAGGCTGGCCACATCTTTGGGAGCCGCTTTCTGGTGCATCAAAGCCCTGCTGGCTACATACTCATTTGCCATCCTCGCAGCATCTACATGGGTTTTTGGTTTGTGGTCAAAGACCCATGCCCTCAAGTCTGAGGGGAGCTGCTGCAGCAGTTGCTCCTGGAACATCAAGTCCAGTAGGGTATGGAACTTGGTAACCCATAACACTCCACCCACTGGGTCCCATGCAATGCCAAGCGGGCACCATAATCCACATAGAATTCCCGGGGGTATCTTTCCCCAGTCCGGAACTTGCTCCGGAATGCTTCTGGGGTGAGGGCGTACTGGGTGAGCAACATTCTCTTGATATGACCATAGTCATCGGCATCCACGCGTGGAATACCCTGCACAGTTCGCTTGGCTTTACCGGACATCAAGGAATGCAACCGCAGCACTATGTCCTATCGTGGGACCCTGTAGCGGTGGCACTGCATCTCAAAACCATTTAAGAAGGCGTTCTACTCGTCCGTTCCATCCACAAACTTGCTGAAGCTCTGTTGGTCCACCCGGGGAATATCCTGTTCCCCATTGACAAGGTGGGTGGGGGGCATTTCCGTGCACTGCGGCAAGCATCTGTATACGCTCCACTATTGTAGCCTTTTCTCCCCATGCAGTCAGGAGCGCTGTGAGTCCAGAGTCGGTAAGTCCAGTTGCCATAGTGGCCCTCAGCACCCGCTGGCGCCAAGCCACCTTATCCCGGTGATCACTTGCTCCCTCCCCATGTCCTTGCAGCGCCAGAGCTGGATCGACCTCCTGCACTCCGGGCTGAGTGGTGTCCACTGCCATGGCAGCTAAGGGGCTAGGCCCATCCAATGGAGCCAGTCTGGTTTCATTATTCTCCAAGTCCTCCTCCAGTTGCGGCTTTGACCGACCATCCGTAAGCAGTCCATAGCCTGCACATCTCTCCACGATCCGAGCTCAGTCCCAGGATCGGAACCGTCCTGAGCGGTTACTCATGGTGTGATGTTTGCACAGGGGTACGGGCAAAGGGCAAGGTGTACTATCTCGTGCTCTCGTGAAGCATGTGAAAATTGGCTCAGTCAGCGTCCCACCGCTGCCACCAGTAAATAAGCCTGTCACGGTAGACCAGGTATCATCAATAAATTAATACCGGGATTCTGGACTGAGCAGTACAAGGAGGGAATAATTAATTGTAATTGTTTTCCTTTTAAGATAAACACACAATACTTCACAATTACACTCAATAAACACTTACTGGGATGGGGAAACGAAATAAAATGTCCATGGAACGAAACAAAGTCTCTGGACACCCCTGCACGCATGCAAGTGGGTGCGTGATGTGAGCCGTGCGACAATACTGGGCTAGTGGCGCAACTTGCCAGCCCTATATCTCCGCCAAAAGGAAGAATTTCGTAATGTCCTTACAGGATTCATTCGGGAATCCTTAGATCAAACGAATTCGGGAAGAGGGGCCCAATCCTTTGTTACGATATTGTTAACCCCTCACACTCCGGAACCGCTGACGCTGGAACTTGGACGTTTCTTGGTACAATCTTAGATGAATCTAACTGGGGCTGGGCTGCAGGCATCTGTATAGGGTTAAGGGTCCTATACCTAACACACACCCAATCCTCTTGTGGGAACAACTTTTCCCACCTTTCCCCGACTTGCCAGGAGTTCCTAGAACGTGCAGAAGTTTCTTCCTGGTCTGCTAAGAGCATGCGCTAACCTCACAGCTGAGCTGTTAAGCATCCCGGGCCCAACCTCTTACCTGGCGACAGTAAGTCTGGGGTTTGGCTACCAAGTGTGAAGTGCCCATACTTCACACCGGTATCTGGTACTTGGTAATAATCCGGCCACCGTAACACCTAGGGTCTCTGAGGCTTTTCAACTCTGGACTTCTCTATACACCGGGGCACTATTTCAGCAGGGTGCCCTTTGAAGTACGGAGATGAAAAATCCCTCAGCTCATTCCTCCATAACATATGGGCATGTAAAGTGGACTTTTAACAGAGACTGCATTTCTTGTGCTTTCTCGCAAAGGACAATTTATATTGTTTCCCCATCCCAGTAAGTGTTGTTTTAAGTGTATTCTGAAGTTGTCGTGTGTTTATCTATTAAGGAAATAAATCGCAATTTATTTTGCTCCTTGTTCTGTTCAATCGAGTACACAGAAATATAAAAAGTGTTGACAAAGTTGTGTCCACCGTGACCGTATGCACGTCAGCTACTGTAGACCACAGACCACTTATTCAATTGACTTTGCGGTTCAGACATCTGCGGTTTAGAAAGTGATACCCATCTACAAAGCAGCCACTTACTTGCAGGCAAACTTATTCACTTAGCGCTTGGTTCAGCGCTAGAAGCTCCCCCTTGAGTCGCAAATACAGTTAGCACATTTTTCATTCATTCATCTGCAGCTAGCTTCTGAGCTGCAAAACAGGGACAATAGGGGGAAATGTGTTGGGAAAGGTGTAGGGGAAATGTGTGTGTGTGTGTGTGTGTGTGTGTGTGTATGTGTGTGTATATGTGTGTGTGTATGTGTGTGTACGGTGTACTTAGTTTTTCACACATGGCTTCTCCATTTTGGCTTTATTTTTGTTAAATAAATCATGACACAGTGTAATATGCCATGTGTTGTTGTTCATCTGAGGTTGTATTTACCTAATTTTAAGACCGGCTAAGGAACAGATGATTGTCATTATGTCCTGATATTTAAAACTATAGAATTTAAAGAGGGTGTACTTTATTTTTCACAGAACTGTATTTGTATATGTGTGTGTGTGTGTGTGTGTGTGTGTGTGTGTGTGTGTGTGTGTGTGTGTGTGTGTGTGTGTGTGTGTGTGTGTGTGTGTGTGTGTGTGTGTGTGTGTGTGTATGTGTGTGTGTGTATATATGTGCATTTGTATATATGT
>NC_134488.1:135355054-135360054 GCF_040206685.1 Ascaphus truei
GTTCCTGCAGCTGGGAAAATGGCATCACGGCACTATGCACGGCATCATGCGCTAACTTCACACCTGACCCGCATAGAATGCCTGACCAAACCCCCTGGCCCGGCGTCAGAAAGTCTACCTTCCTTGGAATACCTCACCATTTTCCAGGCAAATGGTTTTAATTCACTTTCCGGCACGTCACACTTAGGCCGGGTCGGTAGCTTTTGAAGCTCCGGACCTCTGCAGACATCCTGGAGTCATCACCACATGATCTCTCAGAAGCCCGGACATTCATGTATGCATGACTTCCCCTGGAATTGCTAATCATAATTTATCAGGGTGAATCTTTAATGTATCCATTGCCCTACCTGTCTGACATCTAAATTCCCCAGCTCACAAAACTTTGAATATACCCAAACCAGGGCTATGCCCAGTTATACCTTTAAACACAAGTTAAAATGAATATAATCGTACCAGTCTAAATCATTACTCTCTAACATGCTGCATACCAAAAATTAGAGAGCTATGACACTCCTAACCCAAGTTAGCAAGTTAATTGTGTGAGGGCTTTGAGGTGGTGTGTGGTTTGAACATTTCCCCGTCTGTAGTCTGCGGTCGGGAACTCAAAGTAGCGATTCCCGGCCCTCAATCGATAACCGTAGACGTGCTTTTCAATTGATCTTAATTGACTGATTCTACCCACATCCGGCATTGATTCATTTTGGAACCACTTGTCTGACTGCAAACCAATTATCCACTTGACTCTGTGGTTACGGCTTTTCTCCTCGCTTGTTTTGTAGTTAGCCAGTGTTACAGTGTTGTAATTCCACCGCTCACCGCAAACCATAAGAGCACTTAACCAATTAACCCCTTTAAACCAGGTTAGAAGGCCCTTATTCTTCACGGGCACATTTCAGTCACTTTACAATACATTTGCAGGACTGCAGTCAGCTCTTGACTGCAGAACTAACACTTCAAAACCACCTTTGATGACTCAGGGGCACCTAGCCGGGCAGACTGCCTTTAATTCATGTCATAGGTACCCCTTAACTGTCACAATAATCCAGACAAGGTAAATGGGTATGAAAGGGTTAACATATATCTGCAGCCATACACAGAGTCCTTAGTATAGCAGGGGTTCCCCAGTATAGCAGAAGTACCCACATACATGCCCAGGTACCCTGAGCCTAGGATAGGGGTTCAGGGGGATGCTCCAGCTAAGGTTATAAAGTTGAGCATGTTTGCAGTGTTTAAAAGTTTAAAAGTATTTTTCTCATGTGTGCCAAGAATGCGGCTAGTGAATGTAGGGAACATACACTCACTCTATCCCTGACACCAGAATAGGAACTCATAACTTTTAGCACACAGAAAACCGGACACAATACATTTTATTAAATGGTTATTGTTTAATGTGTATATGTATTGATAACCTGTATATTGTAAGGAATCAGGGGTCACGTCCGCCACGACGTGACCCCCCCCCCTGCCTTCCCATCGGCGGTATCCCGTCCGTGGTGCCGCTCGCCCGTCTCCGGCACACACGCAGGCAGCCGCCATCTTGCCGGGACGCGCGCAACTCACTCTTACAGAGCGCGCGTCTCCACCTATTATATATTCACTGCACTCTGCCTTTAGCCACGCCCCCGGCATCCTCACCCACGCGCCCTGTGGTTCCCGAAAACCAAATACAATGCCGTCCAACCACAGCGTGCTCCCCGGCACACCCCTGCTCTGCCCCCTGCCTCTATTGGGCCACCTACCTTTATTACCCCAGTCCTTCATTTGGCTCATTGCTCTGCATAGTCTCCTCTCGAGCAGTTGTGGCTTCTGTGCCGTGCTTTCGTTTTGTACTCCCTTCAGGTTTTGACCCAGGCTGGCTGATTACTCTCTCTGGCTCTCAACCCCGGCTTCCACCTCTCTACATTGACCTCTAAGACCCTCGGACTCGGCTTTATACCACGGCAACCCGGACCTATCCTATCCTCGACCCTCGGCTACGGTACCCACTATTGCACTTCTGCTACCCCGGATCCAGCAAGTACCTATCTTACAATACCTATACTTCCTGGCCGACTACGCTACCACCACACTCCGGACACGCTCTCTCCGCTGCGGGTATGTGTCTCTATACGTCCCACCTCAGTGCAGGGGACAGGTCTGGTCTGCGGGCAGCACAAGCGTAACATATATGAACTGAGGGCTTTCAAGTCATGGATTCTGGAAAACCCAGATGGCAACCAAGCTTGGTGCCTCTGTGTCTGTCCGGAGTCCGTGCTTGAAAGACTCAGGGATGCCAAGGTGTTAGAACAGGAGGGGTACTGCAGATATACTTGAGAAACCAAGTCCTAGGCTAGCACAAAGGCTTTCCGATGACCATTTGCCAAAACCCAGACCCTGTGTAGCCTGAGCAGCGGGTGGGCTAGGTATGCAAGGTGGCAGAGGTACCAGGTTGGTGCATGCCCCCTTGCTACCTGAGGAAAGGTGCCCGCCTGTTTATTTAATAACACACACGTCACATTTTAATTAGGCACATTCTAAATAGATTAATTCTGAATAGACACCTATTTCATGATGTTTTCAGTAGGCACTGTTAAGTGTGTGAATTGCATGATGCACTTATTTCCGACTAAGTGCTTTAATCCATATAAGGAGTGCACGGGGGGGTGTTTGTGCTCACTGGGCTTGTATCCATATAAGGAGTGCACGGGGTGTGTGTGTTTGTGCTCACTGGGCTTGTATCCATATAAGGAGTACATGGGGGGGGGGTGTTTGTGCTCACTGGGCTTGTATCCATATAAGGAATACATGGGGGGTCTGTTTGTGCTCACTGGGCTTGTATCCATATAAGGAGTACATGGGGGGGGGGGGGTTGTGCTCACTGGCCCAGTATCGATATGAGTGCATTGTCTGTTTGTACTCACTGGGCTTGTACCAATGTAAGGAGTGCACGGGTGTGTGTAATTGTGCTCACTGGTCTTGTATCCATATGAGAAGTGTGTTTGTACTCACTGGGACAACACTTTCCTTATTTGAATTGAGTGCAATTCCTGGCGGCCACTTTCTGTTTTTTAATAAATTGTCCATTTTTACATACAAAATTATGCCATGGAGCTGGCGCTTCTTTTTGTCTTTTTTCTATATATATATATATGTATATATATATATATACACACATGATGAAGCCACTGTACAAATGAATGGGTGAAGGCTGGGGGTAATTGCCTGGGGAGGGTGGTTAGGCCTTGTGGGTGAGGGGTTAACCCATTAACACTTAATTACTTTCGCGGTTATTAACCGCTAAGGTGATTAAGGGGTTAGGGGACATTAGAATGTATTTGCTATATATTTTCTGGCAACGGAGGACAGAGGGACCTTGTAGTTTAAAGGGAAGGATGACCATCATCTTTGCTATGGTAAGTAGCACTGTATTTATTAACTTTATTTATGCATGCTAATGTTGGGTTTAATAATGGGCAAATAATCTATTATCCATATCTGGATAATAGTTATTTTGCCCATTACTGTACTTTATGTGTTTGGTGGGGGGGAGGGGGTATTGATTTATTTATATGTATATGACATGTTTATTTTATTTTACATACAGGGTTGGTTCCTTAGGTCTGCGGGGACCTCTGGAGACCACCTAGGGACCCACGGATGCCCACGGGTACCACCTGTGGACTCACACACGGGGGACACCTGCGGGGAAGAACCGGGGGTCCCACAGCTGTGGGTGGGGGGACAGGGGACAGAACAGGGAAAATATTACAGTTTTATTTCTATCTGCTTTATTCCCCACACACTTTCCCTCCTCAACCTTGTATACGGTTGGGGCACCCACAAACCTTATACTGGCTGTGAGTCACCTGGGCACTAGCTTGGGTACCCCCCTTAACCTAGGGATTCCCTCAGCCACGTGGATGCATGTTTTATCCCCATGCCTCATTCTCCTTTCTGGGCTGTGCTGAAGCAGGGTACCCTAGCGGTGAGTTGCGCTTGTGTTTTCAAGGGGAGGTATTGCCGGGACAATGTGCCCACATGTGTCCGAGAATCAGGCATGATTCCCGGGTACATTTATAGGGGAACCGACAACTCCGGACACCAACCTCCCAGGCAAATTCTGTAAACGGTTCCTCCGCAAAACCCCCCTTGAAACTCGTCCCCTAGCAATCCCTGCAGGATTTAGAAAATGGCTCAGAGGAGCGGCGCGTGACCAGGGAGTTTATGGGGGGCAGTCACTTTAGAGCGATAGCCGCCTTACTGCGTCGTTGGACGGACGTCCACGTGGCGGACTGCGGCCTTAGACAAGAGCTGCACGTGGCAGAGCAGAGGTGGAACCCTCCGGCTGGAGATTCACCGCACACCACTTCCTTGATAAGGCATGAGGGTAGTTGTGTTGGAGGCCCCGCGGCATGGGACCTGATCCAGCATCACCATCTCCATATTCCCTGGTCTGGACTGAGACCAGGAAGGTTCCATCGTGCACCATCACATCACAAGGGGGGTAGTGCTACCTCACATTTGGGTTTGGGATTGTTCTGTGGACACCGGTTGATTAGGTGCCCAGGGCACCCTCAGTAGTACTTTGGGGAAAGACCCACTGGGGTGTGTGGTATTGCATCCGTGTATATGTATTGTTGCATACTGTGGGGTTACAATAAAGATTATATATATATATGTGTGTATATATAGTGTGGTATTGTTATTTGTGTTTGTATTGGTTCCAATGGGGACTCATCCCGCCAATGCTGGAATCCCTCATGGGTGGAGGCGCTGCACTAAGAATGAAAGAGCTCACCCCAAGCTCTGGCCTCCTTCTGAACGTACAGGACCAAACACACACATGACACACCACACACACACCTCCAAGCAACAATAATTGTGTGATGTCACAGGCGCTAAAAGCATACTTAACAGGTACATGCTGGATACATGCTTTAACTAGATCCAGCATTTCTGCATTGATTAATGGCCCATCAGATTAGATTAAGTCTTTTCACTAAAATGAAACGCGTAGGGTG